>NW_007732153.1:75576-125058 GCF_000696425.1 Galeopterus variegatus
ATGGTGATGCAGGCAATAATGTCATGAGGGTCAGGCGAGAGCATTTTTAACATGCTCCCTTGCTCTCCTTATAAAGCCCCTAGTGCAACTCCCCATGATAACTATTCATCCATTAACCCATTAATGGTTTAATCCATTCATGAGGGCAGGGCCCTCATGATTCAATCACTTCCTAAAGGCCCTACCTTTCAACACTGTCATGTTGGGAATCAAGCTGCCACATGAGCTTTGGAGGGGACAGACATTCAGACCATAGCAAATACTTTTTAAAAGTACTGCTTACTTTTAATAAGTTCTTGGTGTATTATATATTTAGAAGTATATTCCACCTCTTCTCAGAAGAATTTATTATGTTGTACAAAGAACTTTGCATTAGAAGCATTGAATTGTTAGACTAACATTTCAAGATTATACTTGAACAGCAGAAATAATAAGATGGGAAAACACTTCAGGCTAAAGAGAGATGGCCAAATGGAAACTGAAATGTATAGATGTCTGCTTTGTACCAGGTAAGGGTTCCAGTGACCTCCTGCAATTTATGAATGCAACCGAGTAGCTAAATGAAGGGTTATTTTGTCTATCGTGTATTCCATTGAAGGAAATGCATATACGTTGCATTACCCAGTGCTTGGGTCAAGGCATGTAATAACAGAGCAGTTAACTAATTAACACTAATGTCACCTCTGCCTTTATAATTTTTGTTACCATTATTAATAAACATGCCTCCTAAACTGTTGTTCATTTAGATCTGGTTTAGTTCTTCTGAATACCACAGTTAGGAAGCCTTGCATATATTAGATATATAAATTTTAATAAAATCAAGTGGTCTGAAAAATAGCTGAAGTTATTTAAAATAAACCTGTGTGCTATTTATATTGAATGAGAAATTATTTTTAAAATCAAATGCAGCTTTGAGGTGCATCAGCCACAAGGAGAGTTCTTTTTCAGTTTTGTTGAAATGAAAACCAGTCATTGTGAGAAATCAGGAGAGAGCTTTTTAAATCAGAAAATGCATCAAACAAAAATCATTTTTTTATCTCACCCGGGGAGTAGAACATTATGAATCATTTATTGAAACTTAAATTGATTCTTGTATTAATTTTAATAAACAAATTTATAGCAACTAGTAACTAAAATGGTAATGTACCTTGTTAGGAGATTGCTGAGAAAAATGAAACATAGAGTTATAATGTTATATCCTTCCAGATAGCCCTTGGACTAAAAACTTGCTCTCTCATTTAATGAGCTATTAATATTAACAAGTCTGCTGATTATTGTATCATTCATGCATGGATAAACATTCCCTTTGAAGCATATATTGTAAAAATTATATGTTTGGAAACTTAGTAGAAACTTTTTGGATGCAATCTTTTTGAATCTATATTTCTCCCACTTGTTAGAGATTGAAAAGATGAACATGACTCCCCTGGCATGATATAACTTTGAACAGAATTTATTATTTTACTACCTAGGAGAAAAATTATTTTAGGCAGTCCAAGACTGACTGATCATTTTATTCGTTCAACAAATATTTATTGAATACTGTTATGTTCTGGATGCTAGGATACACCAGTATTTGATGAGGAAGGTAGACAATAAAAACAGTTAAATATATATCAGATGGTAATAAATGTTGTGGATAAAAAAAAATCACACTGGGTCAGGGGAATCTGGAGTGGCTGAGGAGTTGCTATTTTGTGCTGGGTGGTTAGGGAAGGCCTCTCTGATAAGGGGACATTTGAGTACGTATCTGAGGGAAAAGTGTCCTAGGTGAAAGGAGGAGAAAATACAGTGCCTTGAACTAGGGGTCATGCTAGGTGTCTTTGAGGTTATGAGAGTGGCTGGAGCAGAGTGTTAGGAAACGATGTCTGAGAGGTAATGGGAAGCCAAGAATGTAGAGCTTGTAGGTCAATTTATGGACTTTTGTTTTTACTGTGAATAAGATGGAAATTCATTGGAGGCTGTTTGTTTCCTTAAAATCACTGTGGATGCTATTTTGAAAAAAGTCTGAGGGGGACAAATGGGAGCAGGGAGACCAGTTAGGAGGCCTTGGTAGAATTCTGGCTAGAGGTGAAGGATTTAGAGTTTTGTGGTTTTTTAAGTAGAGTCAATGGATTTCCTCACTAGGATGTGGGGATGTAAGTGGGAGAAAGGAATCAAGGATGAAGAATTAGAAAGATGGAGTTATTAACTGAGATGGGGAAGACTCTGGCTAGAGCAGGTTTTGGTGCTCATGTTGAGGAGGTGGTTGGGACAGGGGGTAGGTCAGGAGTTCCATTTGGATGTTTTAAGCTGGAGATGTCATTGAGATGTCCAAGTGGAATTGTCTAGTAAGTAGCTGAATAAAGAGGACTAGTGTGGGCTGGAGGTAAGAATTTGTCAGTCAGCATTTAGATGGTGTTTGTAATCATAAAACTGGATGAGATCATTTAGGCACAAGGACAGGTAAGGAAGAGGCCTGATACCTGGACCCTGAGGGGTGTTACAGCATGCTAGAAATCTGGTAGAGGAAGGGAAATCAGCGAGGGAGACTGAGGAGAAGTAGCTAGTGAAGTAGGATAAGAACCAAGACAGAATGGTGTCCCCGGCACCAAGACAGAGTGGTGTCCCCGGAACCAAGACAGAGTGGTGTCCCCGGAGCCAAGGGGGAGCGCATGTCAGGATGAAGGGCGTGACCACCATGTCAGTGCTGCTGAGAGGAGGACTAAGTGGAGGCCTGGGGATTCACTCCTGGATCTGCAAAGGTGAAGCCATTGGTGATCCTGGTTAGAACAGTTCTGGTGACTTGTGGTGACGAGGCCTGGCTGGAATGGGCTAAAGAAAGAGTGAGTGGCAAAATGTCCTTGACGCCTTCAGAAATTCTTGTACTGTGCGTTGCAGAATGGTGGCATCTAGAATGCTCATAAGGGATACACTTATTGAGCGACTGGTAAAGGAGATCATATGTGTTTAGCATGTTGCGTGGCATTAGAAGATATTCAGAAAGCATGCTGCCTTTGCTGCTGTTTTATTATTTTTGTCCAGGTCTATGCCATGCACTTTTATGAGGGCAGGGATACTGTCCCCCACTCCTAGCAGAGCTGCTTGCGAGTGAATGAAGGAATTCATTTCATTAATCCTCCCAACAACTATGTGAAGCTGACATTCTGTCCTTATTTTGGAGCTGGTGAAACTAGAGCTGTGAGAGGGCCTGTGGTCAAACAGAAACAAGGACCACTCCTGGCCTCCTGATTCAAACTGAGAACTGTTTCATCCCATACTGTGTTCTCAAGGAGATCATGATTTGATTTAAAAACAAATGAAAACTGTCTTTTAGCTTTGGTTTTGGCTGGGGGCATCCAACTCTGTAGCCCACCATCATTCTTATTTTCTCTGATCCGTATGTTTTTCTCAGTAACAGGCAGTATAATGGTCCCCAAAGATGTCTGCACCCTAATCCCTGGAACCTGTGAGTATGTCATGTTTCATGGCAAATGAGAATTAGGGTTGCTACTCACCTGACTTTTGGATAGGGAGATTATCCTGGATTAACTGGACAGGACCTGTGTCATCATGAGGGGCTTTCCAAGTGGAAGAGGGAGGCAGGAGAGAAGGTCAGTGTTGTGATGTGGGAAGACCTCAACCTGCCTTTTCTGGCTTTGAAGGTGGTGGAAGGAGGGCCCTTAGCCAAGGAATGCAGGTGGTCTCCAGAGGCTGGAAAAGACAAGGACAGGGATTCTTCCCTAATGCCTCCAGAGGAATGCAACGCTGCTGACATCCTGATTTTAGCCCACTGCCGTCTGCGTCAGACTTCTTACCTATAGAACTGTCAAATAACAAATTTGTGTTCTTTCAAGCTGCCGGCTGTGTTGTCATTTTTTTACATCAATGATAGGAAACTAATACAGTAAATAATTTGATCGGATGACCTTGTCCCCTTAGCACTCTTCTTTAGGCTTTATTTCTCAGAGTTTTGGGAGTCAGATACATCCAGCTAGAGAAACATACAGAAAATAGTTGTAATGAAACTGCTAATACCATGGGGAGCTATAGTTATAAAAATGTGTGTGTCTTTTCTGTGATTGTTCAAGAATGTTGTTTAAATGATAATTTCACTTGGCAATTAGAGCTTAATTCTATGCTGTCAAGCTTTAAAGGCATCCTTTCTGTGCAGGCTCAAGAAATGCTGTAACAAATCTAAATAGGACCTATGTTTCTTTTCATCCATGAGCTGTTTCAGTTTTATTGTGACTGTTTTTAAATATAGAAATCACAGGCATCCATGTCACCACAGTTCTTTACTTTAGAATATGAGTGTTTTCTCCAGAGACGTCAGTGGATTAAATAAATCTCGCAGGCTAGTATCAGAGAGGAACGGGAGTGGGGAAACCTGTGGTAAGGCTTCAAGTTTTAGTCTGTTGTCATCGATTCCATCACCAGTGATGGGGCACAGTTCTGAGGTATTTGGCCTGTCTGGGCTGCTTTTAGTCTTTATAAGCATCCAGGAGAGGCTATTGGCTTATTAAGTAAGAGACTGTACCATTTCCTTTTACTTTCCTAATTACAAGATTCACACTTAGATGTGTCTGAAAACTTTTTTTAATGATGCGGTAAAATAAAAAATAATATATCTTCATTTTTTGCAAGCAGTATAAAACAAAGAGGTGATTAGATTAGAAATGTTGCCATTTGCTCCATTTTACATTCTGGCAAGAAGTAAACTCAGAAGGGGGGATATGAGCTCTGCAGTTTAAACTTGGGGCTGTAACACAGGTAATGGTAATATTTTTAGCAACTGACATTAACTAGATCTTACCGGATGCTGTGATTTTGTGCTTTATGTACTTTTTTCCTTTATTGAAACATAATTGATTGTACATATCTGTGGGGTACAGTGTTGAATATCCATACCTTTGTGCAATATGTGATGCTCGAATAAGGATAATTAGTATATTCAGCATTACACAATGTAATCATTTTTTGTGGCCCTTTACCAGTTTCTTGGCTAACTCCCCTTCACCTCCCCGTTTCTTACCTCTGGTGGCCTCAGTTCTGTTCGGCCCTTTTGAAAGTTCAGTGAATTATTGTGATTGTTGTATCTTTCTTTTTTTAAATTTTATTTATTTGTTAATTTTTAAGCTCCCACATATGAGTAAGGACATGTGGTATTTCTCTTTCTGAGCCTGGCTTATTTCACTGAATATAATTTTCTCTAAGTTGAGGCTGGCTGGTTAGCTCAGTTGGTTAGAATGTGGTATTATAACACCAAGGTCAAGGGTTCCGATCCTGTACCAGCCAGCCACCAAAAAAACACAAACAGTTTTTTCTAAGTTCATCCATGTTGCTGCAACTGGCAGAATTTCATTCTTTTTTATGGCAAAATAGTATTCCATTGAGTATATTTACCACATTTTCCTTATCTGGTGATTCATCAATGGACATTTATGTTGGTTCCAGCTCTTGGCTACTGTAAATAGAGCTGCAGTAAACATGCGAGTGTAGGTATCCCTTTGACATGATGATTTCCATTCCTTTGGGTATACACCCAGCAGTGGAATTGGTAGTTCTATTTGTAGTTGTTTGAGGAACCTCCATATGGTAGTTCTATTTGTGGTTGTTTGAGGAACCTCCATACTGTTTTCCATAATGGCTGCATTAATTCACAGTCCCACCAACAGTGTAGGAGGGGTCCCCTTTCTCTGCATCCTCACCAGCATTTGTTATTCTCTGTTTGATAATGGCCAGTCTAACCCAGGTGAGGTGATATCTCAATGTGTTTTGATTTACATTTGCCTAATGCTTAGTGATGTGTATGTCACTTTTTTATATGTGTCTGTGTATGTCTTCCTTTGTATATCTTCCTTTGATAAATGTCTATTTAGCCCCTTTGCCCATTTTTTAATTGGGTTAGTTGTTTTTTTACTGTTAAGTTGTTTGAGTTATTTGTATATTCTGGATATTAATCTCTTGTCAGATGCATAGTCTGCAAATATTTTCTCCCATTCTGTAGGTTGTCTTTTTGCTTTGATAATTATTTCTATTGCCATGCAGAAGCTTTTTAATTTGGTATAATCACATTTTAAAATTTTTTCTTTTGTTGTCTGTGCTTTTGTGGTCTTATTCATAAAGTCTTTGCCCAGTCCTGCTTCCTGGAATGTTTCCCCTATGTTTTCTTTTAGGAGTTTTATAGTCTTAGGTCTTTTATTTAAGTCTTTAATCCATTTTGAGTTAATTTTGGTATATGGCGAGAGGTACAGGTCTGTCTAATCTCATTCTTCTACATATGGACATCCAGTTTTCCCAGCACTGTTTATTGAAGAGGCAGTCTTTTCTTCAGTGTATGTTCTTGTTACCTTTGTCAAAGATCAGTTGGCTGTAGGATTGTGGGTTGATTTTTGGGTTCTTTATTCTGTGCCATTTGTCTGAGTGTCTGTTTTAATGCCAATACCATGCTGTTTTGGTTGCTTTAAGCTTTGTAGTATAATTTGAAGTCAGGTAGTGTTGTGCCTCTGGCTTTATTTTTTGGCTTGGGATTGCTTTGACTATTTGGGGTCTTTTGTTGTTCCCCATGAACGTTATAAATATACAAAACAAACACTATTAGACCTATATAGACCTAAACACTATATAGATCCCAACACGATAATGGTTGGAGATCTGAACACCCCTCTCTCAACATTGGACTGATTATCTAGGCAGTAAATCAACAGAGAAACACAGGATTTAAACTATACTTTAGACCAGTTGTACCTGGCAGATATCTACAGAACATTTCATCCAAGTACAGAATATATATTTTTCTCATTAGCACATAGAACATTCTTGAGGATAGACCAAGTGTCAAGTCTCAACTAATTTAAAAAAATTGAAATCATTTCAAGTATCTTTCAGACTACCTCGGATTAAAACTAAAAATCAATAACAAGTGAAACTCTGGAAACTATACAAATACATGGAAATTAAACAGTGTGATCCTGAACAACCTATAGGTCCAAGAAGAAATTAAATGGGAAATCAAAAAATTATGGGCCGGCCCGGTGGCGCACTGGGTAGTGCGCCGCTTGGGAGGCGCGGCGGCACTCCCGCCCGAGGGTTCGGATCCCACATACAGACCGGTTCCCGCTCGCTGGCTGAGCGAGGCGCGGGAGCAGCGCCGAGGGTTGCAATCCCGTTGCCGGTCCCCGGTCCGGTGCGGGGGCAACACTGAGGGTTGCGATCCGTTGCCGGACATGGAAAAAGACAAAAAAGACAAAAAAAAAAAAATTACTTGAAACTAATGAAAATAAAGACACTTCGTACCAAAACCTGTGGGATGCTGCAAAAGCAGTACTACGAGGCTTTATTATTGTAATAAACGGTTACATCAAAAGAATAGAAAGATTTCAAATAAACAACCTAATGCTACACCTCAAAGAACTAGAAATAAGAGAACAATTTAATCCCAACTGTAGCAGATGGAAAGAGATAATTAAGATCAGAGCAAAACTAAACGAAATTGAGACCAAAAAATGATACAAAAGATAAATGAAACAAAAAGTTGTGGTTTTTTGAGAGGATAAAAGGAGATGACCAAAATAACAGAAATCAGAAATGAAAATGGAGGCATTACAGCTGATACCACAGAAATACGAAGAATCATCAGAGACTATTATAAACTACTCTACACCAACAAATTTGAAGGCCCAGAGAAAATGGATAAATTTCTGGACACATACAAACTACAAAGATTGAACCAAGAAAAATAGAAAACCTTTATTTACATTTAATTCCATTTAATTCCTACAGAAGTCCTCTGAGGTATATATTATCATCTCCTTTTTATAAATGTTGAGGTAGCTGAGGTTTTAAGTAACTCATCTAGTGTATATGGGCTGCTAATGGTAGACCTGGCATAAGGAAACTTTGCATTAGTTTGTTTTGTGACTGGCTACACGACTATAAATTACAGTAGGGCTCAGGATAATCTCTCTGCCTTCCTCTCCCCACACTGTTTTTCACCCTTTCCCCCTTCCTTCCTCCTCCCTTCCTTTCTGTTTTAAAAGACTTTAGTGAGCATTATCAAGATATTTGATATCTCATACCTCATAGCTCTCATTGCATCTCCTGGATTTTTTTCCAATTATTTGAGTACTTCCTGGAAACATATGTTTCCGTGTGGGCATTGGCCTTTGTGAAGTGTCTGTTGGTACATCCACAGGGGGATCATCTTCACTTGGTAGGGGAGGGTAGGAGCTGGAGGAGTGAGTGCAGTGGTCAGTCTGTAGAGAAGGGGCAGCTGGGGGCAGGCCTGTGCTGGACCTGGCCAGCTTCCTGGATCCCCGTCCTCACTGCTGCCTGGGTGGCCACAGGGCCCTCACTCTGCCTTCTGGGTGCTTTCAATCACCTCTGGAATTTTTCACTTGGGGATGTTGATTTCTGGACTACCTCTTTCTGTCATTTCTGTCGTATCTTCAGGGCTGACCTGGAGGGAGGTAGTGGCCCAGGTCAGCACTCTTTCTCGGCAGGAACTGTAAATGTTTCATTCCTTCCATAGTTGTTACCTTCAAATGAGACCATATTGACAACGATCTGTTTATTACATTTTTCATTTTCTTAACTTTTGCCTTGGCCAAAACTTCTAAACTGGTTTTGAAAAAAGCAAAAGTGATAGCTGGCATGTGTAGGTTGTTTTCTGTTGATGATGGGAATGCTTTTCTTATTTCATTAAGTATCATGTTGGCTTTTGATTTCAAATGGTCATCTTGGCTCTTCATTCTTGGCGTTTCATTCTCGGCTGTTTGGGAAAGAAAACTTTCATTTACTGAAAGCTTTTTAAAAATCTGTGTGTGTGTGTGTGTGTGTCCGGCAACGGATCGCAACCCTCAGTGTCGCGTCCGTACTGGACCAGAACAGGCAACGGGATCGCAACCCTCAGTGTTGGCACCCGCACCTCACTCAGCCAGTGAGCGGGAACCGGTCTGTATGTGGGATCCGAACCCTCGGTGGGAGCGCCGCCGCGCTCCCAAGTGGCGCACTGTAGCAGTGCGCCACCAGGCCGGCCCAAAATCTTTTAAATTAGAAGCAAGTATTAAACTTTATGAATGCTGTCTCGGTATCTGATGGAGTTTGGATGTGTTGTCCCCTCCAAAACTCATGTGGAATTTTGATCCCCAATGTGGCTGTGTTGGAAACTGATTGAGTCATGGGGGCGGATCCCTCATGAATGGATTAATGCTCTCCCTGGGGGAGAGGGGATAAATGAGTGAGTTCTCACTCTAAGCTCAACAAGCGAGAGCTTGTTGTTTAAAAGACCCTGGCACCTTCTCTCTCTCTCTTGCTTTCTCTCTGATGGCTTCCTCTTGCAATGTGATCTGCTTGTACCCACTGGCTCCTTGCCACTTTCCGCCATGAGTAGAAGCAGCCTGAGGCCTGCGCCAGGTGCAGCTGTCCCAGAATCGTAAGCCAAATAAACCTCTTTTCTTTATAAATTACCCAGTCTCAGGTATTTCTGTTATAGCAACACAAAACGAACTAAAACGGAAATTGGTACCAGGAGTGAGGTTGAGCGATTGAGACACACTGTTTTGGCTGGCCCTCCCACTGCCCTATGCGGCAGAGATCATACTGCATTGCTGAAGAGACTGAAACCCAAAGAGATTAAGTAACTTCTCCAAGCTGGCCAAGCTACTAAGCAGCAGTGCTGGGATCTGAATCCAAACCCATTGTCAACCCTCTGCAGACTCAGCCCGACAGTTAATAGAAATTTCTCATGTCCATTTTTGCATTTGATCCCTTAGCAGCTGTATTAGTCAGGGTTCTCCAGAGAGACAGAATCGATTGGATATGTTATAATTATAAGAGAGGGATTTATTAGGAGAATTAGCTCATGTGGCTATGAAGAAAAGTCCCATGATAGGCTGTCTATTAACTGGATGCTGGTAGCGTGGCTCAGTCCAAGTCCAAAGGCCTCAGAACCAGGGAAGCCGATGGTGTCCATGGTGTAAGTTCTGGAACCCAAAAGCTGAAGAGTCTCAAGCTCTTATGTCCACCGACAGGAGAGAAGAGTGTGTCCCAGCTCCAGCTGATCGAGAGAGAGCTTCACCTTCTTCCTCTGTCTTTTGTTCTCTCTGGACCCCCAGTGGATTGGATGCTTCCCACCCACACTGAAGGTGGGTCTTTCACACCCAGGCCACTCAGACTCTCACACTAATCTCTGCTGGAAACACCCTCACGGACACACCAGAAAAGATTGCTTTACCAGGTTTCTCAGCATTCCTTCGTCTAACCAAGTTGACATCTAGAATTAACCTTCACAAGTCCACCCCTTGTCAACTTGGTGTCCGTACTATCTCCTTAAATCACACGTAATTTTCAAATGGTACAATAACATAATAGTTTCTCCTAACATGATACATTATCCTGTGTACAACCAGAAACGCATTAATCCCTTTCCAAGAAGAAAAAGGTAAAGTCCTTAAATGATATTTACCCTTCTCCCAATATCCCATAACTTAATATTGCACATACTGTGAAGTAAGGTTAACAGGATTTAAATGCTGGTATAAAGTCAGTAAGTCTCATGGTACATGACAAAGAACAAGAGGAACAAAAACAAATGGTATCTGTCAAGATGGCTCCATGGTTTTACTTTTTTGACCTATCAAATGATGAAGTCACATTTCATAGTATCCAATCTTGCATTTCTGCAATACCTGATCTCGAATGCTTTCTATTAATATATGGTGGACTTGATTTATGATGTTTAGAGTTTTTATATTTACATTTTTACATGAGATGACTAAACTATATATATTTTTTATTTGGTATGCTTTTGGAGAGTTTTGATATCAGGGTTTTTACCACGTTTTCAAAACAAACTGCTAAGTTTTTATATTTCCCGGTTATAGGACAGTTTAACAGAAATTTTCCATTCTTTGAAAGTTTTTAATAGAACTTGCTGCTAAAACAGTTTGGGCCAGGTACCTTTCTTCAAGAGATAGGTAATACTTTGACTTTTATTTTCTCAGTTTCTTCTGTGGTTATCTTATTCTGTTTGTCTTTAAAAAGTATTTATGCTTGGACTTATTAATTATTCCGTTTTCTGGTTTATTAATCCATTTTGCTTTTACCTTTTTTTGTTTTCTCTGGTCTGCTTCAGTGCCCACCTTCCTGCCCCTGGGATTCCCTTGATCCTGCAGTGCTTAAGGCTGGGATTCCCAGGCTGTGGATAATGCACTGCCCAGGTGGTAGGGGTGTAGAGTCTCTGCCGGTGGAAGAAAGGTGTAGGTGGTGCCCAGGGCTAAAAGGTGCGGGTGTGGTTATACAGTGGGTAAGACTCTATTTAAGTCTTTAATCCATTTTGAGTTGATTAATCCATTTTGAGCAGAGTTGCCTCCTTCTGGAGAATAGTCCCTAAGGGGTAGGGTGGGTGTCTGCTCAGTGGAGTAGGGGCAGAGGGTGGGTGGGAGAGCTATCTGTTTCTTCATAGAAATAATAAAGTGATATTGGTGCCTGGCCAGTATGGGGATCTGAACCCTTGATCTTGGTATTATAACACCACGCTCTAACCAACTGAGCTAACTATGTAGCCCTCTTCAAGGAAACTGCTGAGAAGTTGTAAGAGGCTTTGGTGGGAGTGGCTAGCAAGGTGCTTCTTTGCTCTTGGACTATGGAGTGTGCAATTGGAAATACTTGAGATGTAATCTCTAAAACAAAATAATTTTTAAAAAACTTTAGCATTTTCCTTTTTCATGGAACAACATACAAATTAGAAATAAATGTAAGTTTTCTGAAAACTGAGTTTGCAGGACCTCTGTTACTACTGCTAGGAGATGATAGAGCTTAATTTTTGTAAATTTGTCTATGATTCTAAGACACAGTATATCAAAATTGCCACCCCCTCTTTCTGTTTGGTGCCTCCACCTCTTTATACCCCCCCCCTTTCCTCCCCTCTCTGTGTTTGTAAAATAACACATAGTTTAGATGATCTCTGAGATTCTCTTCGGTTGATATTCTATGATCTGGATTTTCCTGTGTGGAAATCTAAATGAGAATGTCTTAGAAAAGCTGCTTACTAAACTCAGTCTGCTGTTACTACGTATGTTTGTTTTCACTGGTCTTTATTAGGTAACCGCAGTTTTGTTAGGTGAAGTTCAGAACAATGAAAAGGCATAAACCTTGCTTCTAAGGATCTTGTGATCACCAAGGGATATTGGGAAGAAAGGAAAAGAGGGTTATGTTGGCTTTAGTGGCGGAAATTGTCTACCTGAATGGGATATCTTGAAGATTGGTGAGGTTATTCCGTATGGCTGGAAGGAAATGAAAAGCTTATTTGCTTTTCTCATTTTTTCCCCTCCTCTATATATTCTTATCGCTTTCCCAATATAAAATAAATGATGGGAGTTGATCCTGTTTATGGTAGTGGCTTAGGGCATGGGAACCTTCACCTTATTTTTTTCTTCCTTGAATTGAACATGAAATTCTAATAGTACGGGGCAAAGGAGAGACCAGGGTTTATGAAGACTGCATATCTTGTGAATCTTAAGTAGAGCTCTTCAATTATTAGAGGCTCAACCTTTTCTCACTTTTCTGGTCAACGTGTTATGGTAAGGAAAGCAGCTTTGAGAGATAAGAATCATAGTTTAGTAGATACAGAGTTTTGAAGAGGATGTTGAACAAAAGCTTTAAAAATAGCATTTATTTTTATAATAAATATGATACATGTTTGTTTTAGGGAATTTAGAAATTATTGGCAGTAGCTCATAATAGTGAGTTTTCTTTAAATTTGCTATCTATTTTAGGGTTCACAGCAATACTGTGATGTGGGTCCTGTTATCACCCCCATTCTGCAGATTAAGAAACTGAAGCTTAGGAAAGCTACTGTTTTAGCGTTTATTCTTCTAATCCCCACCCCCACCCCCATATCTGTATAGATTTCCTAAAAAAACTTGCATCATGCAAAGCAGGTTTTATGACCTTTTTCACCTAACAAGACATCGTAAGGACATTTCCCTTTGTTATTAAATCGTCTTTGAAACAGATTTTAATGTCTGTGTGATACTTTATCTTCTGAAACTTATTTAACCCAGGGTTCCTCAACCGTGGTACTGTTGGCATTTTGGGCTGGATAATTTTTTGTTCTGGGAGAGTGTCTTGTACATTATGGGATGTTTAGCATCTTTCATGGCCTCCACCAACTGGATGTCTGTAGCATCTGTCCCCCACCCCCTCACCCCCACCCAACAGTGACAACAACAGTGACTCTCGACATCACCAAACAAATGTTTCTGGGGGACAAAATCACTTCCAGTCAAGAACCATGTATTTAACCATATGTATTTATGGATATGAGTACACTATTGTGAATTTTCTATCTGTTTGAAAAAGTAGACCTGTGCCATCTAGATTACATTTATCAACTCCTAATTTCAGCTACTTTTTTATTAATATATTTTTCCTTAATAGCAATATTGTTTGAAAGAAATTAAAGAACATTATTTACATTCGTATAAGAATGTAATTGCTTATCTGTTGGCAGTCTGATGTAAAGGCGTCCTGGGAGTTTTAACCATAGCTGTTTTATTGTAGATGAGTTCCATTGTCTATCTCCATGTCACTTTCTTAAAAAGTTTGGTCACTGAGGCAGCTATAATACCTGTGTTATTAATGAAAACCAGAAGTTTTTTAACCATAGCTGTTTTATTGTAGATGAGTTCCATTGTCTATCTCCATGTCACTTACTTAAAAAGTTTGGTCACTGAGGCAGCTATAATACCTGTGTTATTAATGAAAACCAGAAGTTACTCTCTCAGCTTGCGTGTGTAGTTTTTTTGATGTTTTGACACTTTACAAGGATCTATAAAACCATCTTTCCTACCAGATATTTGTCCTTTTATATAAATAAAATGATCTTTCTGTAATAGAACTATAATACATGATAATTAGTAGTTGCAGTTGCCTTTTTAAGGAATTAACATTCATTTGGGGGTGTGGGGCAGTGGGCAATGTAAAGATAATTAAAGTCATTAGCTCTTGATTAATCTTGAGCTTTACCTTCAGGGTCTTTTTATATATATATTTTTTTTCTCATCATGTATTTCTTCTACACTTTCTGGAAAAGTTCAAGGTCCATGTGACGTATTTTAAGATGTCCTATATTATACATGTAAATTTAGTGATAATATATTTTCAAATAAATGTGTATGTCCAATAAAATATAGTTCTTATGTATTTATTTTGCCTTTTTTTTTTAATAATATCCTGTGGTAGTGAGTAGATCTGTTCCTTAAAATATTGTCAGCTGTGTTTTTGAGACTCAATTATGTGTTTTGATTGACTTACAGTATTAATTTAAATTATGCTTCTTTAAAAAAAATTCTTGTTTGTATTTGGCACAAACTATGTTTTATATTCTGTTCTCTATCTTGTCTAATAAATAGTAATCAAAAAGAAATACTTTAGTATATCATGGGGCCTCTATGAAGTGAATTACTTGTAAAGAGAATATTTTAAAAATACAAATTTTCTAAAATTCAAGTGTTGTGATATTGGATGTTGATAGCTATTTTTATATATTAAACTTGTAAGGTTGACTACCAATTTTGAATATTTCAGTTCTCTTTAAGGTAATTAGAGTTTAGAGAGAATGTTCTAGAGGAAGAAAATCTTACACCTTCATATCTATGGTTGATTATTGATTTGCTTTTTATTAACACTTTGTTTTTTTTACCGTAGAAGTAAAAACTGCATGAAAGCTTTTTTTTTTTTAAACACACAAGAATCTTTTGAGGATGTTAGTGTTTCCCTATTGTATCTAGCTTTAAAACATTGGATATTTGTTAAGTAGATTTGCCCCTAGTTAGATGTAGTTGATGACATGAAACTTAGTAATAAACCATTTATCTTGTTAAGATTCCTGGAGGTTCAGCTGAGGTCTTTCTCATAGGTGCAGCTGCATAGGATAAAGGACATCTCCACTGAGTGAGTGACATTGTGAATTGTCGAGGAGTACTCCACTGTTATATTTCCTGCTAGCTTAATTTGGGCTTTGTAAGAATCTCACCTCTCTGCTTCAGTGTATTTAATATTGTTTTATGTTGAGAAAAAAAAAAAAAAACCTTGATTTTAATAAGTCATATCCAGAAATAAAATTTTAAGTTAAATTTAATTAAATAATTTAAGTCATTCTTTTGTTACTATTTTTGTAGTAACAATAGAAAATGTAATGATCTTTCTGCTAGCCCCTAGAATTCATATGACACACATTTTTTAATAGTATAATTCAAGTCTTCATTTTGACCATAACAGTGGTATCATATAAAATGTACTAATGTGTGAAAAATATAGATAAAATTAAAATAGGATAAAAAATGTAGGATCCATTGATTATAAACACCAAAAAAAGGGATTTCTTGTACACAAATTTTAAAAAAGAGAAGTGCAGTATTCTTACTGGTTTACAAGTCCAAGTTAGATACAGGACTTCCTCCATGAGAATTTACCCTATGGTAATAAATTAACAGTGGTAACAAATTACTAAACAGTTTTTCAAGCAGAAATCTTTAGTTGTTTTAATTTATCCTCAAAAGTAACTTTTTCCCTTTTAAATTTAAAACTCAGTGAGAATGACCATGATATGTTTACTTTTAGATAGTGTTCTAGAATTCTGTAGGATGGTTTAAAGGATTTGTCTTTAATTAAAAGTGTTATACACTTAGTAAAAATCCATGTTAGTTGAGGAATTGATTCTTTTTAAAGGAAATCTGCAAATTTTTCTTGTATTGTTAAATGTCACTCTGTTTATATCTTCACTTAGCTGCAAGTCAGGACTTGTACTATTCCTCTAGGTTGGCATAGAAACACAGTTAACTGTCATCTCAACTCAGACTGTTGATGGTTTTATTTGTAGGTTTGTAAGATTATTAAAATTTAACAAAAATTATTGATTTACTTTTTATTAACACTGGGTTGTTTACCATGGAAGTCCAAACTGGATGAAAGCCTTTTTTTCTGTTTAAAGTTTTTTGAATTAAAGTGAAACTCTATTAAATTTACTTGATTTAAAAAAAAATTTTTTTTTTTTAAATATGACATAGAGTCTGCAGCAGCAGAATAACCTCTGTGAATTGTAGTTTCAAATCGCATCTGTTTAAAGTTTTTTGAATTAAAGTGAAACTCTATTAAATTTACTTGATTTAAAAAAAAATTTTTTTTTTTAAAATATGACATAGAGTCTGCAGCAGCAGAATAACCTCTGTGAATTGTAGTTTCAAATCGCATTCTATTTTCTTTGTTCATAGCAAGGAGAAAAAAACCTTAAAAATTCACCTTTAGCCAGTTTTTAACATAAAAGATACCTGTTGGAAAAGCATGAAATCGTACATCAAGTGCTTAATATTGGAGTTTTCATTTTATTTATGGTTTTTGAAACCTAGCATGAATGCTTCAGTGAACTATGTTGTGAAAGTATTTATTTTTGTATACTTATGTGAGAGAAATTATTTAGTTTTCACTTATAAATAAGACAGGCAAACCTTATTTACAGTAACTTTAATGGTCCGTAGACGAGTGCTTTTATGCAAAATAGTCAGGAGGCTAGAATTAACTTTTCACATTGGATGCACATTTGATGTCCAGACTTGTGCAACATGTGGCATCTTATTATAGAGACTAACACTCAGGATTCAATTTGTATTTAACACATTTACTTTGAATGCACACATCATCTGTGCCACATTAATGTTAACTTTGTAATGATTTCTGTTTCTTTCTTGTAAATACGTAAGTAGAAGTAGTTATTTGTTGCTTTATATAATTTTCTTTCTTCAAGTTTCTTTAGACTTGGTTAAATAGCTATTTTATATATTTATAAATATATTAAAAACAGGTCAGTTTTGGGGTGAAACAGCTCTTTGGGTTGGGGTGATTATCATTAGGTACCTTTTTATGAAGATTTGCAGGTCCTTGAACTGTGCTTATTATATTTCTCTTTTGTTGCTGTTCTTAAAGTTATTCTTGGGAAGTTGATAGTAGGTACACCATCTTTGCTTTTAATACTCTGTTACTGAATAAACAAGTAATAGCTTATGTACACTTGAGGAAATAAATTTAAGACAACTCATCGGTAGGTGTGGAATGCTGATTTTCTTAAAACTAGGTTTATTGCGCCTGAAGTCTTACTATTATTCATATAGCTAGCCTGCAAATGGCCCCCAGTGATCCTCACCCCCTTTTATTCATGCCCTTGTGTCCTCCGCTTCCACACTGAATCATGACTGACCTGTGTGTTCAATAGAGTAGAACTAACAGTGTGCAACCTCTGAGGCCGGGTCATGTAAAACATATGGCTTCCACTTTGCTGTCTTTTGGATCACTCATTCTGGAGTAAGCCACCTGCTATATTCTGGGGACACTCAAGCAGCCCTGTGGAGACGTCTGTGAGGCAAGGAACTGAAGCCTCTGCCAGCAGCCAACACCAACTTGCCAGCCATTCGAGTGTGCCATCTTGGAAGCAAATACTCTAACCCCAGTCAAGCCGTGGTTACAGCCCTGGCCGACATCTTACCTGAGACCCCATGAGAGATCTTGAGTGAACCACCCAGCTAAGCCACTGCTGAATTGCTTACCCACAAAAACTGTGTAAAATAATACGTATTTAGTATTGTTTTAACTCAGTAAGTTTTGGCATAATAGATATTGCTACATAACAAATTATGCCTAAAGCATCTGCTAAATAAACACATTTAAAACCCTTATTTTACTTAGTAATGGCCCCAAAGCTTAAGATCGGTGATGCTGGCAATTCAGATATGCTAAAGAGAAGCTGTAAAGTGCTTCTCTTAAGGGAAAAGGTAGAAGTTCTTGACTTAATGAGGAAAGAAGAAAAATCATATGCTGTGATTGCTGAGATTCTGGAATGAATCTTATATCTGTGAAATTGTGAAGAAAGAAAAAGAAATTCGTGCTAGTTTTGCTGTTGAAAAAGTTAAGGTCACAGTGTTTGCTAAGTGCTTAGTTAAGATGGAAAAGGCGTTAAATTTGTGGGTGGAAGATGTGTATACAAACCTGTTCCAGTTGCTGGTAGTCAGGTTCAGTATTGTCCATGGGTTCAGGCCTCCCCTGGGAGTCTTGGAACGTATCTCCTTGGATAAGGGGAGGGGACTGCTATACTCCTGTTTTCAACTTTCGAATTATTCTATCAATGAAGTTGTAGCAGTTGATACATCCAGTTGGTAGAATGAAACACGAAGATCTTAACCTTTGGCTATAGTTGTAGTTATTGACGATTGTTGAGAGAACCATCTCTGGTTCCCCCTTAAGAAGTGTATTTGAGTCTTTCAAAACAAATAAATTCGTGTAGGCTGTCATTTTTCTCTGCTTTTTATGCAGGAAGAAGAGAGTGAAGAGGAGCCCAAACTGAAGTATGAAAGGCTTTCCAATGGGGTGACTGAAATTCTTCAGAAGGATGCAGCTAGCTGCATGACAGTGCATGACAAGGTGAGGTGGCACTTTCAGAGGACTGTCCTGTGAGTTGTTTCTATTGTGTGTTTATACTTTGGAGCCCTGATGCTTTTGGTGGTGGTTTTCTACAGTGACCATGTTCCCTGCTGCTTCTCCTATTTTCTTTCTCACCAACAAAAAACAACCCAAAATATTTTGTATGTGTGTACATACCAACCCACACACCTACAGTGCACTCCAAGGGTGTATGTGTCAAGTACAATTTAGACAGTGACCTATGTGAAAGATTTATGGTAAGTGTTCTTGGAAACTCTGTCACTTAATTCCTCAAATCGTAAGGATTAGGTTAGGAATGTGTTAAGATTTGAAACAGTGTGGAGCTCAGTGCTTTCGTAAGGGTAGAAGAGGTCAGTTACGTCAGCGGTATGAGGAATCAGTACAAATCAGTAGAGATTCCCCAAATTATTACTTATATATTATGTGAATGAATTCGTATCTCCCACATTTGGGTCCTTGCTATAACAAAGCTCCCACCAACTTCCCGAGTCCAGGCTGAGTACTGGGTAGCACCCTTAGCCTATTCTTGGACCACCGCGGTCTGTGTTGTGGTTGGAATATTGGAAGGAGGCAGTTTCAGCCATTGTTGTCTCCTCCCTAGGAGCCTGTGAGTGAACCTGAGTCCTTCCACAGAAGGCAGACCCCACCTCTGACCCATGCCCGGGCCTTCTCTAGTGCTACCAGCAGTGCTGCCTGGTCCTCCCCTTGCTCCCCACTTTAATTGAACATTTGCCCTCTCTCCTTTTACCTGAAACCCCCTCCCTGAGGCTCCTGCCATTTGCCTGCAACACCATCTACCCTCCCCCTTGCTGCCATCTCCCCACCACTGGTCACTTTCTTCCACTCGTTGAAGGCTGGCCTTGCACTTAGTTCTTCAACCTAATTTAATTCCAGGGACCTTCACCTCTTCCCTGTTTTATCTCCCACTATTAAGGCCACACTCTGGATGGTGCCAGTACCTGGAACTTGAGGATCTCTAGGGTCTGTTCCACTCTCTGTTGACCCCTTTCATCCTTCAAGCTTTTGTGTTCATTTTCCCACAAACCTTGTTCTTTGACTTTATGGAGTCCTGATCTCTAATTCATTCTTTCTTTTTCATTTATTTTCTGTCTCTATGAAATGATTAATGATCCTAACTCTACTTTACTCTTCAATCCTTTTACATCCCTGTCTTTCCACTGTGCCCCTCAGCCATGCTCTCAACTCTGCATCAGTGCTCTAATGACCAAGGCAGCCACAAGCAGGTGCAGGCTCACATGCCAAAGCCAATCCGTTACTAAAACTTGGTGTGATCTATTTGTCCTTCATCAGCTCCTTTAGTCCTCAGTCCCCTTTCTCGACCACTGTTCCTTCATCTCAAAGGATGATGTTAGTTCCATTTTAGAAAATAGAAACCATCAGCATCATCAGCCACAACTACTGACCCCTTTCCCAACTCCTCTGAATCCATGCTCATCCTTACCCACAGGAGGTTTTCTTCCTGTTCAAGGACCTTTGTGTCCACTCTTGTTCTTTACTTCATTTCCTCCCTTCTCTCCTAGAGATACATGCTGTGTCATGGAACATACCTAACGCTGCCCCCAGGTAACCATCAATCTACTTTAGAAAGTAGATCTTTGTAAATTTGCCCATTTTGGATATTTCATATCAATGCAGTCATTATTTGATCTCTTGTGTTTGGCTTCTTTCACTTAGCATAATGTTTTCAGGTTCATCCATGATGGAGCATGTATCAGGACTTCATTCTTTTTCATTGCTGAATAGTATTCCATTGTATGGATGTACTACATTTTGTCCATCCATTCACCAGCTGATGGACATTTTGCTGATTTTAAATGTGGATCTCACCTTTCTTCTCAAAACTTCTTTATCACAACACCATCATCTTGTTTTCTTGATCATTTCTGATATGCCCTTCTGTTTCTTTCACTGTCCTTTACCTCCATCTTTCCCTTTTATGTTGGTTTTCCCAAGATTTGCTCCATCATCCACATTTCTTCTTAATTTGTACTTTCTCTTGGTTTTAAATCTCATGATTTCTATGACCACCTACACACTGACCCTCACAAGAATACCATGCATACAATCTAGGTGCCTCCTAAACATCTCTAACTTATTATGTTTTTACCTAAACCTCAGCATGTCCACAATGAATTCATCTTCTTTTCTGTCCAAACTTTGTATTCATTTTTTTTCTCTATCCCATTTAGTGGTATCATCATCTCTTTTGTCACCTAAGCTGAAGATGACTCCTTCTCCCCACCCACCCAGCCATTCCCTATATCCTGGTGGTTTTCTTACCACCCTGCTCTAGCTTATGCCCCCGTCTCCTGCCTGCTCTTGGTAAATAGGGGAATCTCTTCTGCCCCTAATTTTTCTACTTTAAACCCGTCTGCCACCTGGTTGTCAGAATGATCTGTTGAAAATACATGTTTTAGTACCCTTGTATAATTTTCACCACGTACTAAATAAAGTCTGAGCTCCTTAATGTGGTATGTAAGGCCCTCTAAGATATTGCCCCATCTGTAATCGGCCTTATGTCTTACCACTTTTCTGCTGGAGGTGTGGTGCTCTGGCAGCAGCACTTGGCTGTCTTTACTTACAGCGCCCCTCCTGCATGGATTCTGCCCCTCACCCCTTCCCACCTGCTTGAATCCACTCCCACCTTGAGCGCTTTTCTTCTGTTCATGCATTCATCCTTTCTTCCTGGAACTAATGCACATACTGTGAACTATCGATTTTCCTTCAGATTTGCTTTCAGTCCTGTCTATTCATAACAGTTCTGCTAAAGTAATCTTTCAGAAATTCTGATCTAATCATGTGATCCTCCTTCTTAGAAGTGTGATTGGCTTCCTGATATCTTAATGATTTGGACCTACCCACTCTGCCTTCCTCTACTTTCCTGCCTGTCATGTCTCCATAAATATTTGAATGCCCCTTACTAGCCAACCTTTCCAACCTTATCACCTGTTTTCCCCCGGGCATGGATTAGATGCTTTATCCATATAAAACTGCTATAATTTCTTGAGTTTGTACTGCTTTTTATGTAATTCCATGCCTTTGAGAAAGTTGTATCTACTCTGCCTAAAATGGTCTTTACCGCAAGCCTACCCTATAGGCCTCGGTGTGTATTTTCTAATTCTTCTTTAAATGTTCAGCACAGAAGACACTTCCTGTGCTTCATAGGGTCTTAGAGACACTTCCAGTTTAGGCATACTCTTTAAATTTAGTTGTAATTTATCAATTTTTTTTAATAACTTTCCATTATACCACAATCCTTTTAAGTCACACTTCCTCACTGTCTAAGCACGTTATATAGTGCTTTTCGTGTGTTTGTTGAATGAACCACTGAATGAATGAAACGGAGAATGAAGTTTGCTTGCCTAGAGATCAGCCTTTACTAACACCATCCTTAAGCCAACTTGACCCAAAAGCCTGATAGCTGGGAATGGTAATTGATGCTAACTTTTAGAACACACACTCTTAATCTGAGGTTTCTGTTTCTGTTTAAGAGGATTCGGATCCAGTTGAGGGCATTTCAGCTTTTAATTCTGGCCCTCACTCTGCCACTCATTGTTTCCAGGGAAGTCTCATCAGCTGCTCGGACTTATTTCCTCATCTATAATTGCAGGCACCCCCTGCTCTAATGCGTTGACTACTATAAAATACTGTGTCAAAGGCAAATGATGTTGTACAGCTGACCAAATTTGAAATGTGCTGCTTCTTGTTTCGTTAGTGATGTCCAGAGGACGGCTCACTACTTCTTCTCCTTGTTTACTTACATTAAGTCCACTCATTCGAAGTAGAAGCAGTTGTGCTTAGTGGATTCTGAAGGATGGGATGTCCAATCTGATAGTTTATAGAATCAGTCAACTTTCTGTAATTAAACATGAAAGAAGCTAATGAAATTATATTTATTCTTTGCCTATCCTAGATTTTAAGTGCTTTCAGGTTAATAAAAAGAAATGAAACTCAATAGTTACAAAAACTCAAAGCTTTTTATGGCTGGAAGGAGAGTGAAATTTGAAGGATTTGTATTTATCTCACATATGTATTTATGTTATATATGTATTTTTTTTGGTCACGTTTATGGTCAGTTTTGTATTTTTTGTTGTATTTTCAGTACTTGAAAGCATTAGCAAATGAAAATATGACTCATCACAATTTTAGTAGTTAAATAAATATGATAGGCTTATTAAATTTTTTTTTTTTTCCTTTTTGTCTCTTTTTTACTGACCGTTAACGGGATCGCAACCCTCGGTGTTGCGCCCGTACCGGGGACCGGCAACGGGATTGCAACCCTCGGTGTTGCGCCCGCACCGCGCTCAGCCAGTGAGCGGGAACCGGTCTCCACATGGGATCCGAACCCTCCCCTCGGTGGGAGCGCGGCGTCTCCAGTGCGCCACCAGGCCGGCCCTTATTAAATTTTTTTTAAGAGTACATGATTATTTCTAAAAGGAGTAGTAATAATTTATCCAATCTAAATGATGAAGTGTTTTCCTAAACAAAAGATAGCTTGTCGTAAAAATCACTGTGAATTTTTTTTTCAAACATGTTCTAAAGTAATTGTAGTTTTAGGTGGAAACTATAAAATCAAAATAATTATTTTATGTTTTCTGTCTATCTTAAACATTAAATAAATGAAATTAGCAATTTTGGGGGAAAAAAGGAGAGGAAGGAATTAATATTTAGGTAGTGTGCCCTTCATAGAACCTCTAAAACTTCCATAAATTAAAATGTAATTACAAGTTCAAAAATGGCCTTTACAGAGGTGTTGGAGAATGAGACAGTATTAAAACACTTTGAGGATCCAAGCTCTCTTAGTTTCCTAACAAACGAAATACAGTATTTATGAGGAGAATCAATACTGTGAGATACTTGGGGTACAGTGAGCTTTTAAGACCCTTTTTTGTTTTTAACCACAGCCTCAGAATGGAGTCTTGTTTCTTTTTGGTTGCTATTATATGTGTTCGAATATTGTCAGAGTGTCACTGAAGAGATACAATTTTTTAGTCCTCTTTTTCTGATTAGAATGTTCTTTTGCTTTAGAGGAAACATTCCTGTTTGGTTTAAATATTCAGACTAATTTCCCCCCAGAATTACCTCTTCCCCTTTTCCCTTCCAGAGCCCAAGCATCCTGTTTTCACCAGGCTTGCTGTCTGCCCCGGATGACTAATCGTCATGGCACCTGGTGCATTCAGGCAGGCCTGTGCAGCGGAATCGTCATACCTAGTTATGTCTGCACACCTGATGTTTTATTAACCAGTATTGATTTTTTTACCCAGGGGACTTTTTTCTTCCTGAAAAAAGGCAACCTTGCAGGAGTGAAAGGCATTGCAGGGGATGAATGTCTAATGAACCCCTTTTTTTCCTTTTTGTGACTCCTCTTTAATGTAGCTTCATATTTTAAGGGCTTGAGCTGAAATTTCACTTTAAGCAATTCCATTTTGATAAATCCTTTTAAATCTTGACTTTCTGTAAGGTTATTTTTTAAAGATTGTGCTGCTTGACTGAAACGCTTAGTAGTGCCTGTAAATTTGAGCATTTCATTATAGGTTGCAATGAAGCATGCTCACATGCAATGAAATACAGAGAATTTTGGACTATTTGAGTAATGCTTAAAGAAATAAAAAGGAAGAAGAATATCATGTTGTATTTCAGGTAGTTCTAAAGTTTCTTCTGGTTCATTTAGGGTTAGTTCAGAGAATTAAAGAAATAGTGGGAGTTATGAACTAGTTTTATATCACAAAATAAGTATATACTCCAACAGTTATTTTGTGACAGACAAGGATTTTTTTTTTTTTGCATTAGAATACAAACATTTATAGTCAATATTATGCATTAACTTTTATAGAGGTATCCTAAAGCTAACTGATAATATAAGCATATTTTCTACCAGTCAATATGGCATGGATTTTCCATTCTAAAAAATAATATTTTGTTGTTTGTATTCATATGTGCATTGAACTTAAACAATAGCACAGATTTACACATTTGCCATAAATTAGGGGGAGTTCTTAATCATTCCCTTCTGACTTAGAGTTCAGCTGTAGGTGGGTCGTGCTTTCACAGCTGCATTTTTAATTTACTGCCTCAGTCCATCAGGCATTGTGTACAGACTGCATACACACCATTAGTTGTCAGTAGATGAGGGTCCTCATGAGTCATTCTGACAGCTAGCTTGCACTATCACAATAAAATAGGCCCTGTTCTATTATTTCCCTGAAGCTGGAAACAAGCCTTCTCCAAGGAATGCATATCTTCCAAGACATTGCAGATCATTTACACATTAAGTGTCTTGCCTTTAAAAATTGTTTTATTACTGAATGTGTATTAATAGTACATTAATTAACTGACCCTTCTGTTCTTCTTACAGTTTTTAGCACTGGGCACACATTATGGCAAAGTTTATTTACTTGATGTCCAGGGGAACATCACTCAGAAGTTTGATGTAGTAAGTATAAAATATATACATATATATTTATATATATATAAAATATAAAATATATACAGTATAAAATAATGTGTGTTAAACTTCATACTAAGAATTTGTGCTTTAGAATATTAGTTTTAGCAATTTGTTTTAACATAAAGAGATGATCTTCATCAATTAAATCAGAGCACTAAGCATGTAAATCTGAACTTTATAGTATATGCTGAAAATTTTAAAGGTGAACTTATAAAGAAAGAGATCTTTATGTATACATTATATATTTTGACTGAGTATCTTTAATATACAAACTTCATATAAAAATCTATTTTTATAAGTCTGTTTACTTGTAATTTTTTAGTTGATTATAGTCATCCATTTGACTTCAGATGGAGCATTTAGAATATGCCTATGTGTGTTCTTTTTAAATTATAGCAGTGTAGAATGTCTAGGTGAATTGTTGTTAAAGGGAAAAAAACTGCTTTTGTTAGTGAATAACAATGCTGATTTACATGTTCTGGAAGTTTGTGGAATCCTTAAAATATGAATCCCTCATTTGGTGACTAATGCCAGTTGTAAGTACATGCCTTGTCATCTTATTGAGATGCCAGATGTAATTGAAAATTGATCAGTCACCTTGCTGGATCAGTTATCTCTTCTAAATACATAAAACTAAAATATTTCATTTGAATGTTTTGATGCTTGGACTCTTAGGGGATTATATTGATTAAAAGCAAAGAACCAGCCTTTTTATTTTTTTAGTTGTGATTTGAAATGATCCAGGATGAAGGAAATGTTGAATTTTAAGCTTGATTTTGGTGCTTAAGGTATACCTTAAAAATATCAAGAACTTCCATGGTTGCGTGAATATGAACATTTGGGGGTAAAAAAGGTGATCATTTGGGGGGCAGATGCTACTTTTTTGAAGACAGCATCAGCACTTGTTGAAAGAACCGTCCATAAGGTACTGAGGTGGTTTATAATGGAGACTACAGTTTCTAAAGCTGACTCATTGTGTGAAAGGAAAAGAGATGCGTATTGTGCTTAAAAGAAATGGAACCACAGGATGATGATAGACTCTGGAGCAGCTCAGGAAGGGAAGTGTGCGCTCTGCCTGTACAGACACAAAGGCGAATTGTGGGCTCTTGTTTTGCTTTAGCATCCCTCTCAGGCAAGAGGGATATACCTTGGACCCTCCCTTGTTTACCTCCTGGACACTGGACACGCCTCTTGATGACCTAAGCATTTGGTCTTTCAATTGCCGTCTGTTAAAATACGTTGCTGGTGCGGGGCCAAGACTTTTTTTTTGTGGCCTTTTTCTCCTTACCTTTAAAAAGGAGCTTGCCTGTGTGGTCTCCTTCCTACTCCAGTTTAATGATTCTCTGATACTCTGCTTCTAAATAAGTCTTTTTAATGTAGAGAAATTGTGGCACTTGATTGCTGAGGTTCAAGGGCATATACCGTTGGTTCCATTGCCAAAAGTCCGTCTTTGTGTCCACTCAGTAGAAGCGTTTGGTTATGTCTTCTCTGACGTCAGTTTTATGTCAAGTATATCCTACTTCCATCCTCTTGCAGGTTATTTATGGTATCATCTATAAGTTTGCCCAAACTTTATTCATTGCCTTTTTCAGTCCAGCTTAGATGACATCTTTGAAAATTAAAGTCTCTATGGCTTTGCACCTTGTTTTGGAAGCAGAGGAAGGTTTGGTGCTATTTTTGTTTGTTTACATTACCCAAGAAGTTGGTGTGTGCAGTAGAAAAATTTTTCATAAGGCCATAGCTTCTTCATGATTTTTATCATATTAGGTAAATGACTTTTCAGTGCTAAGTTCCAGATTGTCATTATCTTTTGAAAAGAGTCTTAATCTCAGCTTTTCAACTCTGATGTCATTTTCCTTTATTTTATTTTCCTGTTTCTGATGTAGTTGCTTTGTAGGGCTCTGTTTCATCCCTCTTAAAAAGGAATTCTTTCAGTGCTAAAAACATTGCTATGATGTGAATTTGCTAATTTCCTTTGAATGTAATGGTTGCCGTATGTAATCAAGAACTTTTCTCTAGAAACAGAGTAAGAGAAGATAAACATTGAAAGAATTAATGAACAAACACCCCTGACTTTACTTTTCACTTTTAGGTGAAAATAAGTTAAACAAATTTAAATTAGATAAAAATTATCCTTACATTTGCATAACATGTTTTTATTTTCCCAAGAAATATTATTTAAACCTAATAATTGCCTTTATAGTTTTGATTCTGGTAATAAGTCATGAAACAGTAGTTCCTAATCCTCCCTGATCAATAGGGTTTTTTGTTTGGCAAAGTGTGGGAGCATCAAGGAATCACTACTTTAAAAAGGTTTCCCAGGTGATTCTGAGATTTGAGCTGGGAAGGAATCATTGCACTAGAGGCTAACTTAAACATATGTGATAAAAAGAAGAAATAACCAAATAAATTATTCTGAATGTCGAAGAAAGATATTTATTTTCACGTAAATATTTCAGGAGAAATGCTGTTTGGCAGAATCTACTAAAGCTAAACATATGCCTGCCTAATGACCCAGCAGTCCTAAGTACCTGTTCAAGAAAAATACATGCAATGCGTATGTCCACAGAAAACATACAGAAGATGTTAACAGTAGCTTTGTTAATAATAGCCACTAACTAGAAACAACCCAAATGTCTGTTGGTAGTAGAATAGATAATACATAAATTGTGGTGCATCTTAGCAATTAGAAAGAACAAACAACACAGATGAATTTTATAGAGGTTTGACCTGGGAGGGATCAGTCTTCCGGAGTGCTGAAAATATTCTGTTTTGATGGCTTCCCAGGTGTATGATTATGTAAAAATCATTGAACTGTCCATTTGAAATTTGTACACTTTATTCTGCGTGAGTTGTACCTCAGTAACACACACCCGTGTGCACGAACACCTGTATGTATATGTCTTTGGTTGTCCTTGAGCAAAGCTCAAATTATCTTTGTTGAGGTAACATTTGCTGCTACTCACCTCTAAATACGACCACATTTCCTTGGTTGGTATCCTGTAAAAGGATCTTTATGTAAATAAATCATGCCACTGAGGTTATTCTTATTTTCCTATATTCTTTTACAATTGCGTAAAAAGGTTGATAGAGAGAGTTCTGTGTTGTATGACTGTCTGTGACTGTCCTTTTGCTGATCAAGAATGACAACTGCTAGACAGTGCTTTATTGCGCATTGTGATATTCAGATTTCAGGATATTTGGAAGAATTTTCAGCGTATATGTTAATTAAAATGCTTTGGCCTCAAATTGTTTTTTGAGGTTATTTCTACATGTTGCTTTATGTTCACCCAAACTTAATTAATAATGTTCAATTTTATTTAACTCACAAAGTAAAATTAAAATAGGCCTAGCTTGTCCTGTAAGACGGCTCAAGTTGCTAAGAAAATTGCCTCCGTTAATATAGATCAGGCCGTTTTCTCCTGAATAATGGTTGTCTTAATTGCTTACACAGTGTGTAAGTTACGACTTCAAAATCCTTAGAGGATCTGAGATTCCTTTTAAATTCCAACATAGTATTTATGCCCATATAGTGCCATTAAAAATAGTAGTTGCTCTCTCTTTAATAGCCTCTACTTTTCTTAAGTGTATTAATTTAAAACTTACTAATTAAAAGTCCTTAGTTTGAAACAATGATCAAATTATTCTGCCATCTCTCTGTTGAATATTTTGGATCATTATGCCATATGTTTGAAATATTTATTTCTTTAAATGTACTAGTGGGAGAGCAAAGAACTCCACTGATCAAATGTAAATTTCTGTTTACTTTTAGGTTTTTCTTTCTTTGCTTAAAAATAGAAAATGACAAGCCTTTGCTAAAAATAGAAAATGACAAGCCTTTGCTGTGAGGTGCCATGGCAGGAGATGTTAAATAAATACTTATAAAATGGATGGTTACAAAAGGAAAGGGATGACAAAACAAAATAAAGCAAAATGGGCTTATTGGGCATTTTATGTTAAGATAAATATCAAATTTTTGAGATTAATCTCTTGAGGAAGAGGTGGGTTGGGGATTCTCCTTGAACTCCAGGTAGCAGAGTTTTATTGGTATTTCCACTCCTGTTTTTGCTTTGGGATTAAACTAACAACAGACTCTACTCCTTAGCTGCTGATTTTTAGTACTTCTTATGTTCATATGCTAATAGAAACCCCGATCTCTGCCAGAACCTAACTATCTCACACTGCGGTGTTTTAACACCCTCCTAATAGGTCTCCTTGTTTCTGGTCGCCCTCCCCACCCTTCAGTCTACTCCTGTGCCCCTGAGAACATTCCGCAGCTCCTCGTTGTTTCCCAGATAAAGTCCTAACTCTTTAGCTAAGCATTCCAGCCCTGGTCATATGGCTGAAATCTACCCTTCCAATCTTAGTTGTAGTTTCTTCCCTCTCTGGTCGTTTTGATACACTCACCATCTTCTGGGTATGGCTTTGGGCACAGCTGTTTCTAAACTTTTAATCACATCTTTTCTCCCTAGAATGTCCTTCTTCCATTAAGTTCCATTCTTTGTGTGAAGTCCTTCCCTTGGGTTGTTGTCCTGAGGTGTGTCCTCCTCTGAACTCCTGTACTGTTGTTTCACTTGTAGTACGGGCCCGTGTAGTGTCTGTTACAGCTGCGCTTTCCTCTTTTAAGATCTCGGAGGGCAGAGGCCATGTCTCCTGCTACATTTCTCCTCTCTTTCTTCCCTTCTCTCTTTTCTCTGGGGCCATTTGGTACCCAGTAAACAGAAATTGGCTGATAATATCATTTTGAAACATACCCATGAAACTAGCTATTTTTCTGTCATTACCTAACCTTTCAGGAGGTCCTCTGGGAGCCAGATCTCTGCTCTCCTATGTATTCTACCCTCAGTTCCCCACTGGATTTATAATTAAACGTTTTTATGTTGAGATTTTCTATAGACTGAATTGTCTCCATTCCCACCCTCCTCCCATTCATATTTTTAAGCCCTAACCCCCAACGTGATGACATTTGGAGATGGGGCATTTGGGAGGTAACCAGGTGTAGATGAGTTTATGAGGGTGGGGCCCTTGTGATGGGATTAGTGCCCTTATAAGAAGAGACACTGGAGAGCTTGCCCATGATCCCCCCAGTCATGTGAGGACACAGCAGGAAAGCTGCAGCCTGCAAGCAGGAGGAGAGCCCTCAGCAGAACCTGACCATGCTGGCACACTGCTCTGGAACTTCCACCCTCCAAAACTGTGAGAATTTAAATTTTCTGTTCTTTAAGCCACCTGGTCTAGAGTATTTTTGTTATGGTAGTCTGAGCTGACTAACGTAAGATCTGAACCTTAAATCCTACTTTTGTAAAGTAATTCTTTTATCTGGCAATACTTACCAAGTTTTTAATATACACTCAGACCTTGCCTAGTTTCTATGGAAAATTCATGAAGTCATCAAAGTTTAAGAAGACTTCAGAAGATCATTCCAGACATAAAAGGTGCCAAGTAGGGATGTCTGAGGGAAATTGGGCTTGAGCTGTTCTGGTTTTTTGCTCCGAGCCCACTTCCTCTTCCCTCCTCTCCTGGTTCATTCAAGATCTCACTCACATAGCTGGACGTTCTCATTAGGCACTTCCCTAACTCGGTTTATTTATTTTATTTTATTAATTAATTTGTTTGTTTTTTGAAGATTCAATTTGCTTTATTGCGATTCTAGAATTGAGCAACACATCATTCCATAAAATAGAATAAGTGTCCTCCCTAACCTCAGTGTAAAAGGATGTTTTTGTGACTGATTCCTCATCTACAAATGATCATGGTTTCATTTCTCTCCCTGGGCTTTGGGATGATCATTCGCATCATGATCATGTGGCCGTCTTTCGGACCACACTCCTGAAATTGATAGAAGGTGGCTGAACTAATAGATCCAAATCTGAAAAGTTTCCTACATCTGGACTATTTTCTAGATAATTAAGGTTTTATAACTTCCTTTCTCACATCAGGATTATTGAGTGTTCATTATGAGAAATCATATGGACATGACTGTCTCTTTGAGAATTAATACAGATGCTGTACATTCATTATTCCCCTGAGCAGCCCAGCTATTTTGGTCTTATTCATAATGTGGCCAGTGTGATTCATTGAAAGAATCTTTGGAGCAGATCTAAAAACCTAAGCTATCTAGCCTTGGACAAAGAAACCCTGCTCTACTACTAGTCATGGTACTTTCTTATCAACCTGAAACAAATACCATTTGTAGTATGCTATTATAGATGTAGCATCATTAATTAGGAAGCAGGGCATGTATCTTTTAATATGATCAAAGTGGTACATTGCTGGCTCAAATGTGCTAGTGCCTGTAATACTTGTCTAAGACTGATTGACAGTTCTCAGATTCTTGTATGTTTAAAGAACCTATTTTCTGCATTTGGATTTGGTATTTTGAGTGATAAGAGATGTGTCAAATGAGTTGAGAATTACTTAAATGGAAATCATTCTAACTTCTGATAAGTCATGCTAAGGAAAGTCATATTTCCAATTTTCTGCGTTAAAAAAATAATCTCAAGTTTGTGGATTAAGTATTTAAAGGTAGCTTGATAACTTTAGTGGTATCTATGCTCCAAAGTGGTTAAGAAAACATATTCAGAGTTAAGGATGCTTCTCTCATTTAGAGTAAAGTATCATACTTACAGAATGTTGTAATACCTGACCCTTTAGTAGTAACTGCATGTGGGCAAATATCTCTTAAATAGCTAAAATTTAAAATACTTCTTCACTGAATGAAATCACCCCAGCACAACACATATTTCAAAGTCAGGATTGAAGTAATTTTAACTTTCTGGAACATGACTCTGAACTGGATAGTTGACTGGGACTTAGTTGTCTGAAGCCCATGGATTTCATTCTGCAGTAGAGGGTCCCTCAGTTCTGATGGTTCTTTCTTTGGGGCTTGTGCACTTAATGGAAATTAAGGGCATTGGAAAGATTATGAGCAAGGTGGAGACTCTGCAAGTGGGAGATGAGGAGCCTGTAGAAAGTGAACTTGAGGAGAGTTTTGAAAGACTAATGTGCATGTTCCAGGTTGTTGGAACAGGGTGAGATGGGCGATGCAGTCTTCCTATGAAACAGGGAATCATCAAAGGGGAGGAGCGTTCATCACAGATTTTTTATCTACACGGGCATTTTGTTTATCTCCCAGTAGCCTGAGAATAGGGGAGTGGAGAGGAGAGAAAGAACGGGGAGGGTCAGTGAGAAGACTTATTCGGCATTTTTGGCCAAAGGACAGAGGGGAAAATAATGGAGTGTTTTTAGGGGAGCGCCTTTGTGGTGAGTGACTTCGGAGTTCAGAGTGTTTGGGGAACTAAAAGAAACCAGAAGGACCAGACGTCGTGGGCCACAGGCAGGGGCTTTAAATGTGGATAAGGTATGAGTGTCTGTGCATCAGTTTAATAACAAATAGTGCATACCTTGAGTTTATTTTGTTAATAATAGACTCTTTAGTCTCTGGGATGTCTGACAGAGTGTGTTTCAAAATAATAGTGTATACTTCTTTCTGTAACAAACTCTTTTTCTGCTTGAATAGCCTTTTCTAGAAATTATTTCTTTGTCTATAATTCTCAACTGTTTTTTCATTTGCTAGAATCTCTAGAAATTCTTTGTGTCTAATTCCCAACTGTTTTTTTCATTTACTAGCATCACAATATATTAGGATAGATGGACACTTTAAGAATATTTTTCATCCATCTATCCAAGACATGAAATTCTTCCGTAACATTCTTGCCATTTGGTTGCCCAGTCTTTATTTTATACTTCTAGTAGGAAGAAATCCATTACTTTCTTTGGCAGCTGTTAAATCTTAACACCTTAGCTTCTTAAAAACTTTTTAGTTTAGTTCAGGGGGAAAAAATCATATTAAAACTAAGTAAAATGGAATAATACATACCACTAAATATACCTATTAGAATGGCTGAAATTACAAAGACTAACCATACCAAGTGTTGGTGAGGCCATAGAGCAACTGGAACTCTCATGCACTGCTGTGGAAATGTAAAATAGTATAACCACTTTGGGAAACAGTTTGGCAAGTTTTTAAACCATTGAGCATACACCTTTCATACTCTCCAGCCTTTCCGAACTTAGGAAATGAAAGCATGTGCTTGTACAAAGACTTGTACATGAACGTTCATATCCATTTTATTAGTAATAGTCCCTAACCGAAGACCATCTATGTGTCCATCTGCAGGTGAGTGGATAAACAAAATACTGTGGCGTTCCTACTCATCAATAGAAAGGAATAAACTATCGATACATGTTACACGGATGAATCTCAGCTTTGTCATGCTATATGAAAGAAGCCAGACTCAAAAGTTTACGTACTTTAAAATTGCATTTATATAAAATTCTAGAAAATGCAAGTATATCTATGATGACAGAAAACAGATCAGTGGTTGCTGGAGTTTTATGTCAGAGGAAGAGAATTAAATGCCCTGTGAGGTAGTATAAAAATCTGATTTCATTTTACTGTAGGGCAAAAAAATTGATGTATTAGTCAGGGTGCTTTTGGTTGCTCGGTGACAGTGTTTGTGAGGCCCACCCTAATCATGAAGGAGTTTCTCAAAGAAAAAAGTGGGTCTGTTACTGCTTTGAGTCTCCAGGAGCCAATTTTTCAGTGCTCTGTACACTTAATGAATGTTGCTAAATCCAAGAATTTCCTTGGGTGGGGTGGGGTATCTTGTGACTGATTTTTTTCCTTTGAATAAATTCTGTATGATGAAATGAGTAGGTCAGATGCTGTAAACATTTTTGAGGTTTGCTGCATTTCCCTGAAATTACGTTATACCAAATTATACTCCCACCAGCACTGTTAGAGATAGCACTATGTCTCGTTACCAACATTGGCTTTTATCATTCAAAAATTTATTGCCATTTAGATTTCCAGGAAATGGGAATTTATTGATTTAGTTTGTATTTTTCTGATTACTAACAAGGCTGTTTACTCTTGAGAATTGTTAGTTCATGTACTTTGTCAGTATATGTGTAAAGTTCTAAATTGATTTGTAATTAATTAAAAAGTTCATTGTTTACAAGCAGAAATAACAACATTGAAAAAGTTAACATTGATCAATAACAATATTGATCAGGGTGACTCAGGTAGTGGCTCAAAATCAGAAGAATTAAGTCACCAACAAGTCAAATTTAACATTTGCCAGTCTTTCTATTACTAAATAATGCACTGGTGATTTACTTTTAGGAAAAACCCACTTTCACACTAAATTAATCTTTTAAATCTGAACTTTATTGTTTTCATTTGCTTGTGTACTTGTTTTGATTCTTTAAACTCTATGAAAGCTATAATCGTAAGGTGTTTGTACCAAGTTTTAAGAGTGTATATATACTTTTGTTAAAATGTTACTTATATAGTAAACTACATACAGATCAATAAGGAAAACCCAAACAACCCGGAGTGAAATTGGGCAAACAGTGTGAGCAGGCAGTTCTCAGAAGAGCACACCGCATGCCCAGTAGCCACATGAAAAGACGCTCAGTTTCTGCAGCGGTCACAGAATAGCCAGGGAAACGCGAAGTGGAACAACAGGTCCTGTTTTCCATCCATCGCTTTGACAAAGCATGTACAGGTCTGATCAGTACCGATACTGGTGCTGGGCCAGGGAACTGCGAGCTGTCCTGCAGGATGGGAGGCATACACCGTCCGGACATGACTCTTCCTTAGTTTGAAGAGTGGCAAATGTCTTCTGGTCTATAGACCACCACAGAGTGCTCTATGACTTACCTTTTCATTTCCCATTTAGGTCTTTTCAGTTCAGAAATTTTTTATTTTAATGTAGTAAGTAGATATCAGTCTTTTCATTTATAGTTTGTGTTTTTTGTATCTTCTGAGGGAAAATTGGTTTTTGTTCCTACAAAATTGTGAAGATAACCTTCTGTATTTTATTCTAAAAGTTTTAAAGTTTGCTTTAAAGTCTTCACTTTTCCTTAAGAAAAGAATTTTCACTGTACTGCGAGAAGAATTTATCCCTTGATGTTATGACAGAGACTGAAGTTCTTGCTTTGCCAGAAAAAAATTACACAAAAATTTGTGACCGCTTGAAACTACTGATTTCCCACTTCGTTCCATTGCCCCAGTTCAGCCCTTGGCTCGGTCGCATTGTTGCTGTCCACTGTCTGGCATGGACATAGAGAGAGCAGTGGTGGGGGGTGGATTAGAGATGCAGTGCTGACAGGGCAGTCATGAGCAGCAGGAGGCTGGCTGGTGGTTCTGGGGGCTGCGGGTGGGGCCCTGAGACAAGAGGTACTGCAGCGTCACTCAGGGCCAGACTCTAGCTGTCCAGCCCCTGCCCCACGTTCCTTAGCATGGCGGGTTACTTACCTCTCATTCACTTTCGTCATCTATAGAAAGTGGGCCATAGCCATACTCCTGATTTATATGACGATTCTGAGAATTATATAAGCTAGTGCATGTAAAATATGTGGTGCAAGGCTCAGTAAATGTGCAGCAAGCCAGAGGCTGATTGTAGACATTTACTGCGCTTCCTGAAGGCCAACTTATTTTTTAACTTGTTCTTATGGTTTGCTTTAATAATGTTCATTGTGTATCTCAACATGGTTTTGATTTGTATTTCCCTGATGCTGAATGATTTTATCATGTTTCTATTGGCCATCTGTTTATCTTCCTTTGAGAAATGCCTATTCAGCTCCTTTGCCTATTTTTTAATCGGGCTATTTGGTGGGGTTTTTTTTTTTTTTTTTTTTTTTTTTTTTTTTTTTTTACTGTTAAATTGTTTGATTTCCTTGTGTATTCTGGATATTAATCCTTTGTTAGATGCATGGTTTGCAAATATTATCTCCCACTCTGTAGGTTGTTTTTTCACTCTATTAATTGTTTCTTTTGCTGTGCAGTTTTTAGTTTGATATAATCCCATTTGTTTATTTTTCCTTTTGTTGCCTGTGCTTTGGGGATCATATTCATAAAGTCTTAGCCCAGTCCTACTTCCTGAAGTGTTTCCCCTGTTTTCTTTTTGGAGTTTGATAGTTTCAGGTCTTATATTTAATCCAATTTGAGTTGATTCTGGTGTATGGTGAGAGGTACAGGTCTAGGTTCTATCTTCTACATATGGATGTCCAGTTTTCCCAGCACCATGTACTGAAGAGGCAGTCTTTTCCCCAGTGTGTGTTCTTGGTGCCCTTGTTGAGGATCAGTTGGCTGTAAGTTTGTGAGTTGATTTCTAGGTTCTCTATTCTGTTCCATTGGTCTAAGTGTCTGTTTTTATGCCAGTACCATGCTGTTTAGGTTACTGTAGCTTTGTAGTATAATTTGAAGTCAGGTAATGTTATGCCTCTGGCTTTGTTTTTTCCCTCAGGATTGGTATGGCTATTTGGGGTCTTTTGTTTTTCCATATGAATGGTAGGATTGTTTTTTTCCATTTCTGTGAAGAATGCCATTGGTATTTTGATGGGGATTGCATTGAATCTGTAGATCACTTTGGATAGTATCAACATTTTTACAATGTTAATTCTTCCAGTACAAGATCATGGAATGTCTTTCCAATTTTTTGTATCCTCTTTAATTTCTTTCAGCAGTGATTTGTATTTCTCATTGTAGAGATCTTTCACCTCCTTGGTCAAATTTATTCCTAGGTGTTTTATTTTTTTGGTGACTATTGTAAATGGGCTAGCTTTCTTAATTTCTTTTTCTGCTAGTTTGTTGTTAGAGTATAAAAATGCTGCTGAGTTTTGCTGTTCATTTTTTATCCTGAAACTTTACTGAGATTGTTTATCAACTCTAAGAATTTCCTTTCTAGAGTCTGTAGGCTTTCCTATATATAAGGTCATGTCATCTGCAAACAGGAACAATCTGACTTTGTCTTTTCCATGAAGTCATATAGAAGTTGGTATGGAGGCTCTTCAAACAACTACGGATAGAACTGCCATATGATCCAGCAGTTTTGTTACTGAGGACGAAAGTCCTGTTAGGCTTTCTTTTTCAGGTCAATGAAGAATCCGAAACCCAAATCAGCAGCAATATCAAAGCTTTAATGAGTATAGGAAATACAGGAGGGAAGAAACACTTCAAGAGATAAGTGGATCATTCCCTCAAGCAGTGAATGGTCCTTACATGCAAGTTTATATGTTTTATTCCACTAACTTTGTATATGCGTTTGTAAGCTTGATTGACACCTTTGATTGACATTTGGGGTTATATAATCTTTTTTCTAGTGCACATGCCCCAAACTGTAATTCAGCCTGTTATAATGATATGTATTTATGGATTGCATATGTATGTAAAAATAATAAGCATTAGCATGTCCCAGGGCTATTTCAGGTCTCAAAATGTCCCTTCTACGCATGTCTCTCCATCTGGAAAGTCCATCTGGAAAGTCCCTGATGAGCCCCTGTGGTTAGATTGTGGGGTCTTTTTCTGTTATGTTGCCTGCAAAGGGGTAGGTTTGGGTGGAGTTATGGGTGAAGTCAGTTTTCCATTCCCGCCTCCCACCTGCTTGTGACTAACTAACTGCCTAACAGTTCCATTGCTGGGTGTATACCCAAAGGAATGGAAATCACCATGTCAAAGGGATACCTGCACTCCCATGTTTATCACAGCTCTATTTACAATAGCCAAGAGTTGGAACCCACCTAAATGTCTGTCATCAGATGACTGGATAAGGAAAATAGGGTATATTTACACAATGGAGTACTACTCTGCCATAAAAAAAGAATGAAACTCTGCCATTCACAGCAACATGGATGAACTCAGAGAAAATTATGTTAAGTGAAATAATCCAGGCACAGGAAGAGAAGTACTGCATGTCCTCACTCATAAGTGGGAACTAAAAAGTAAACAAGTAAAAGAAAGAAAGAAACAACAATCACAATAATATGTTGAACTTTTAAAAGGAGAGAATAAAGCTGAGGTTACTGGAGTGGGAAAAGGAAGGGAGAAGAATGGTAAGGGAGGACTTGGTACAGGGCCACAAAGAACAATTACATTGTATATTGTTGAATATACTAATTATCCTGATGTGAGCATCACATATCACACACAAGTATTTATATTCAACATGTACCACACAGATATGTACAATCAACTGTTTCCATAAAAAACATAACATCCATTGTGTAAAGGGCAGACAAACTTAAAGGGAGGTAGGGAAGAAAGAAGGATAAAAGAAGGAAAGAAAGAGAAGCTTTTGTGACACACTTGTACTCACACCACTTTGCTGCCTGTGTTTGTCAGGGAACGTGGGTATCTTTCATCACATGGCACAATAGTATTTAAGAGCATGCTTACTTAGATAATTGGGTTCGTAAAATGGATTCTAGTATAGTTCTAGTGAGTTGACTTCAGAAATTCCTTTTTAATATAGAGACATTGCAAGTTGGTTTACAAGATGCTTCTTTTGAGAACATTTGAGATATAACAGTGTACTTGGGAGATGATTTAATGGGCAGTGCTTTTATACTGGAAAGCATTGTAACAATTATTTCTGTGGTGAAAGTACTGCTGAATTTGTGAAGTGATTAGTGGTCTGTCTTCATATTATGCTGGAAAATAAATTAGGCATTCTCTCTTGTTAATAGCTTGGTCTCAGTTATTTAAACTATTTGTACTGCCTGCCCTTTTTAGATAAGTGATTTTTACCAACCTGTAAATAAGGGCTTTACTTCCTCAAACGTTTAGTTTTCAAGTTAGATAAAATGCATTAGCATTGCTGCTGCTGTTGTTAAGTCAAAAATAAAAGTGAGAAAAGTAAGAACATCTTTAGTGCTAACAGATTTTTCCTTTATCATTGATAGTATCATTACCTTGTATACTGAGAATAAACAGAGATTTCCGTGGGCCCTGGTGAGATGTGCAGATAGCTCTGCAGCCGTCATGGGTTTGCGTTATGTTGACTTTCTTGAGCTGCTTATTTAATGAAGTCTGTCCTCAAAGGTGTTGTATAGCAGATCCTTAGAACTTGGGCAGCCTAAGGGGTAGCCCTCTAAGACTTAATTTTAAGGAACAGGAATATGTTTATTATTCCTTTTCTAGTTTATGATCTCAGGGGTTACAACCCCATTTCTGTTGCCTCACTCTTATAGAAAAAAATCTGTTGTACTCTGTAGGAATGTTCTTTGGGAAGAAAGAAGAATTTCGCATTGTGGAATTGTAGTGTTAGACTTGTAGTGTGGTGTTGTTTCTTTTTCAGTGGAGTCTAGTGGGCCAGACAAAGTAAGGTCTCTGACTCTTTTTTTAATCTAAGTACTAAAGCTGAGAAAAAGTCGCTCTTTGCCTAGTTGCAAAGACTAGGTTTTTCCAGGCCCCTGATGCATGTCATCTCTTGCAAAGACCGTCCTATTCTCTTCTGCTCCTCAGTGTTTACTTCCATCTCTGTGACATTTAATCCGCCATCATCTGCCAGTTTTATTCCCTGTATATCCTCTGATGCCCCTTTTAGCTCATTAGTTCCTTTGCTCCATTTTTATATTACCACAGCCCTTGTTCAAGTTTTTAATTGACTGTCACCTGGGTCACTGCAGTAAAATCCAACTGATCTCCCTGCCTTATGTCTCTGCTAATCCATCTTTCACACAACTGCCCAAGTAATCTTCCCCAAGTAGTGCTGGGATTTTGTCACTCCTCTCGCTGAAAGCACTTGAGTGACTCCTTGATGCCTGTAGAATCAAGCAGCTCTTCCATGCAGCCTGAACAGAATTCCCCTGCACTGGGACCTGCACTGCTTCCAGACTTCATCTTTCGGCTCTTGCTGGAATGTGCTTTCCTGGCTTTGCCTATGGAAGTACTCAGTGTCCCACGTTCTCTCTGACACTGTCCTTGATGGCGCCTTGCAGAAGAGTACATGTTTGGTATTCACTTCGTGGGTGCGTCTTACTCCTTCAGCCAGCACTTTCAAAGCAGGCACCAGGATATAAGGTCAATAAAACACAGCCCCTGTTCTAGGTCAGATCCATAGTGGAGATGGTTATACAAACAGTGGTCTGTAATGTAATGTGCTAAGTTTTAAAATTGAGGTGTGTTCAAAGTGCTGGGCTCACAGACTCTGTACACAAACACCTTGAAGACAGGCCTGTCTGTCCATTTTTTTCTTAAATTATCTTTATCTCACATATGGTATTTGGTAATTTTAGTTACTCTTTTGTTAAATCCGATGGCTTGCGGACTGCTTTTCTTTTTTGATCAGTCTTTCCTTTGTATCTGTATTCAACGTATGGAAAATACAAGCAAATATATGGATACAAGGGAAATATTTACTCAGTTTAAGAATAATTTTTTTATCATGCTTCACACATCGCATGTCACCAGTTTGAAAACCATTGGTTGTATTTCATTTCAGGTTATTTATGTATGGAAAAATGTTTTCCAGTAAAAGGAATTGTCTGACAATGGCATCAGAATCAAGTGCAGTGTTTGGTATATGGCAGGTGCTCAGCAATTCTTTGCCGAAAGTATGAATCTAGAAAGAAAGCAGCTCCTATTAGTTTTCCTCTCTTACCTGCCAAATTTAGTGTTGCAGACAACCATTCAAGGCATCATGGGGAGACCAGAGCGCCCCTTGTCCCAGATGTTCATCCAAACTGTTAAGGAAATGTTACTTTCTCTCAGTAGCAATGGGATGTGAGCATTGCAAGCCTGGGGGAAAATGAGCTTGCTGCTCCTCCATTGCACTGCAGAGGACAACTGCAGGGTTTGCAGTGTCCCAGAAAGTGCTTGTCTTGAACTTGAACAGCATTCCAGTGACATAAGCTTCATAAGGGCAAGGACCACATTTGCTTTGTTTGCCGCAGTGTACCTGGTAGCCAGCACAGTCCCTGGCATGCAAATAAAGGAGGGAATATGCACTAAAAGTCTGTTTTTCCTTTTCTCAAAGTAATGCTTTAATCAGTGCCCAGATTATGAATAACTGTCTTGAGTACTCGGTTACTGTCTGGTGTCAAGTGCAAGCCTCTGCTACCGTTATCCACAGGGATGTGGCAGGCACAGGTAGAAGACGAAGTTTAGCAAAAGGAAGACAGCTCTAGGAATCAGCAGTATGCCAGCTTCTTAGGAGGCAATCCCTTACAAATCCTCCCTGCGCTTTTAAAGGTTGTTAGGATTTAAAAAACGAATGTCCGTCTAATAAGTCTTCTGTAGGTGGAAAGGCCATTCTGTGCCCCTGCCTTTGCTGATGTTGTACCGTACTGGCAGGGCGCAGCAGCAGGGTGAACATTTGAGCCTTTTGCCAGCCAGCCGCACACACCAGGCTGTTGGGCTTGGGCACCAGGTAGAGACAGCAGCTGAGGGTTTTAGGGGTCACATGTGGTTGCAAATTGCTGTAGCCTGTGGTCTTGTAAGTTTTAGCATCTAAGTCAAACCCAGTGTGCTCTTATTGGGGAGGTGGTTAAAAACTTGATTAGAGGATACTTTTAAAAGTTAAGAAAAAAATTATTTAGGAATATTTTAATGAATAGTGAAGACCGATTTATAAGCATTCTCATAAATGCAGAAAATTTAAGTTCAGTTAACTTAAAACAGTGATGACACAATGGATGGGCAAAATTATTTTATTTTCTTTCCAAACAAAATTACTCTTCCTCAAAACTTTTTTCCATTCTTCTCATTTCCAGATGATTTTTATTTCTTTTAGATTATTTTCAGGATACTAGTTTAAATCAAGAACATTTATTTTCTAATAAGGTAATTTAATTTTTAGCTCATTAGAAAGTACGTTAAATTAAGTGGCTAATTAAAGATACCTAATAAGTTTATTTTTTCCTATCAAACAGTATTCTTGGAAGTTAGAGAATATTTGTTAGGGCTGTCTGGGGATATATATAAATAGTACACTCTGTGTACCTTGAAGTAATCATTTTATATTCACATTAATTTTGTAGCATCAGGGAATGGCTCTGATGGACCACACAGCTACTTACTTGAAGCACCGCAACTACTTTGAGGTGATTGGGAGGGAATCATCTGAAGTTCAGTGGGTTCCAATATTTGGGGAACATTTGTGAGCTCCCATGTTAGGAGTACAACAGACATCATCTCAAGTGGTAGACATGGAAAATTGTTTTATATCATTAAAATAGCGGTATTGGTTTGCTCAATATTTAAGTATCGTGTAAATACTCAAATACACTTTACTTAGAAATCAGTTTTGCTTATCAAAATTAGGGTGAACTTTTAAAAGTATTAATTTTTAGTAGATTATCAATAGTTGTTTGTGGAATAAAAGGATATGTCAGCCACACTATTAGGCAACAGTTTACATGTAACATATATTCAGCTGTGCCACATTTTATAATTTACCCCTTCTGTTTATTCAAATAACAAAAAATAAATGACTTTGCTGCTTTTAAAATTTCCTGATTATTTCTCAAGTTGGAATGAATTATTTCTGATAAAGAAAGCATTTTCCCCCCATTTTCTTCTGTTAAGAGCTGGATTATCACTTCAACAGCCTCAAATCAATATAGTTACTCAATCTTAGAGAGGTAGAATCATCTTTAAGACCTCATAAGAAGACATTTCTTGCATATTTATTTAACTGTGAAATATAGTTAGTTTCACAGGGACACGATTGCCACCTGTGGACTGTCAGCTCTTTGTCAGCTATTCAAGCCTGATACTGAATATTGAAAACCTTGGCTCCCAAAAGAGCAGGGGCATGTCAGAAGTTAACTCTGTCCACCGAGCTTATTTTGAGCCATTACCATTCTTTAAAATCTTTCTTATTTTTAAGAAAATAATTGTCTTAGTCCATTTTCTCTTGCTGTAACTGAATACCACAGATGAATAGTTTATGAAGAATAGAGGTTCAGTTAGCTCTGGAAGCTGGGAAGCCCAAGAGCATGGCGCTGGCATCTGGTGAGGGCCTGGCAGGAGGCGTCACATGGCGAGAGGGCAAGAGCGTGTGTGTCTGCTCAGGTCTCTCCTTCTCTTCTTATGTAAAGCCACTGGTCCCATTAAGCAGGCCCCATCCTGATGACCATATCTACTAATTACTTCTCAAAGGCCCCACCTCCAATCAACATATGAATTTGGGGATTAAGTTTCCAACACATGAAATCTGGGGGACACATTCAAACCACAGCAATAACATTTTCACAAAGTTCCGTTTCTATCTATTCTGCTCTTTAGTTGTCTTCTTATAGAACTTTATGTATGTATTTTACCTGTTTTCCGGTGACGTGAAATGTGTCTTAGACGGTGAAAGACTGTGGTTCTCATTCTTTTGGCAGCTTCATTGAGCTTTTCTGTGCCAGCTGCTGAGATTAAAGTAGATTTCTGTTCTCACGGAACTCACAGTTAAATGTCAGAGACAGGCAGCCAAGTAGTTATTGTTCTGAAATGCATGTGCTCAGATAGAGGGTGATATGGACACACACGAGAAGGGTATCTCATCCAGCAAAAAGGAAGTTAGGAGCCTTCCCAGAGGAGTGGATGCTTGCATGGAATCTTACAGAAAGAGCAGGAATTTGCTAGGTGGAGTATGTGGGGCTGGGTATGGCTTATTGTAGGCCAAAGACAGGGAGTTAAAGAGAACATTTCAAAAACTCAGAATGCCTGGAGTCTTCTGGATCTTTTGGGCCTGGATGAAAATGTGCCTGCAAAGATAAGTGGAGCCAGATAATGAAAAATGGCCTTATCAATAGGATGACCATATATTTTAGTATTCAAATCAGGACATGAAAACGAAAGGGTGATTGTTAATAGTTATACCTGGACAGCAGTCATAAGCAGACGCTGATGAAGGCAAACCGGGATGTATGGTCACCCTATTTGAAAGCTGTGTTAAGGAGTTTGTACTTCAGACAGGGTAGCAACATATTTAATTTGCTTTTACAGGGATGGCCTTGGGATTAGTGGTATGGGAAATGGGGTACTGGAGATGAAGATGAAGTGTGTCAGAGGACATGCATGTGGGGCTTTTTTGGGAAACTGATATCAATTAAGAGACCCTCTGCTATAGCAGTAGGAAAAGGATAGATTTGAGAGATATTAAGAGATGTAGAACGATAGGACATAGTGACTTTTGATTGCAGCACGCCGGCTGCTTTGCTGGTTGAATGACTGATCAAGTCTAAACAGTATTTGAAATGCTCAAAAAAGCATGTCTGTCTTTTCTTTAGTAGACTAGTTCTGGATTCTTCTTAGATGGTTCTCATAATTCAGTTAGAAATGTCACCATCTAAAAGCCTGCATCTCTCAAACTGTAAGTATTTGACTTGGCTCCAAGTGGGGACAGAAAGGAGGAAGGGGAGGTGCCACCCACACAGCGGCGGGAGAGCGAGGCTGCCAGCGGCGCTGTGTGCACTTGGCGTGCAGGGTGGGAACGCGGCCCGGAGAGTGTGTGGTCCGTCCTGCTCACGTCTGTCCCTGCTCCAGGACATTCAGTAGCTTCACTGTTTCAGTACAGGTCATCATCTTTCCTCACTTTTAAGTGAAAGCCAGCAGCTTAATTTTTTAATCTCCATTTATTTAGCATTTATAACATATCCAGAATTTAATATTGCTTTTAAGTCAGACTAGAAGTGTTTCTGTCATTTTTTTCTTATAGGGGCTTTTCAGTCTCTTTCCCTGATATTTGTCATGCTTGTTCACCTGAAATCTAAAGTCCTCTTCCCCCACTTTCCATTTTCATAAGGGGAAGCGTATTGTTGTAACTGTCATCAAATAACTGTCCCCCAGACAGTATGCAGTGGGTGCATGTTTTTGGTGGGGGCTGATGTGCTAGGTAAGAATGATGTATTCAGCTTTTTTCATTGGGACCATAAATAATAAGAGGGGTTCTTATTGTTTCCTTATTTTTTGTTCCACAGTGCTCAGATAGCCCCCTGGGGTAAGTTCAACAGTAGAGAATGCACTTGCCAAGGGAGGGGAAGGCTGGATGCAACAGTGGTCAGTAGAGTCAGTTGGCACAAAGCAGTCAGGTAAGGCTGGAAGAGTTCCCATTGGCTGCAGCCACAGGAAGGTCTTGGCAGCCTTAGGAGAGCAGTCGGCATGGAGGAGGGGACAGCAGACTGTTGCCATGGTCCCCAGGAGTGACAGGGACATGAGGCCAAGGGATTCTCCTGAGAAACTGGCTGGAGCCTTTACATCTTCTCTATTGCTTTACTGACCCCACATTCTGAGACTTTCACGAAAGCTTTTCAGAAGTTCTTCAACTTCAAGATTGTTGATAAATTTATTCCCCATCTTGAATCAAAGAAGGATTTAATACTAGAGATGAAATCTTAGGGCCACTGAGAAGATTTGAGAGTATAGTTAAAGGTTAGGCCATTCTGGCTTTAAAATAAGTCATGAGAAAATAAATGTTTGTTTCTGTTTTGTTTTGTTGATTTGTAGAAAACCTCTGATTAGGTATGTTTCTCTTAGACTTCTTAAATCCAGGTGGAGGTCTTTCTTACCTCTGGGTGTATCACCACAGAGAGTAAAACAGTAAACTGAGTTTTTCCCAAGTGTGAGAGGACAGACATTTGCTTTTCACACGTGGAACGTAAGTGTGCCAACTGCTTCCTAAAGAGCATGACGCTGCATGGGCAACCATGTGGATATTGGGTTGCTAACTAGTGGATTTCTGAGAGAAGGAAAATGAAATCCTGTCTTCTGTTTCTTATTCTTTCCACTCTGTGTCCATGGGGATGCAGCATTTGTGAAGGAATCAATTATCCATTTGTTAGTCAGAGGAGCCTTACAAATTATACATTAGCAGATTGATTTCTCAGGCTCACCATTGGGGGACCGATAGCTTAAGGTGGGATGATGAGGGAGTGTCAGGGGAAAAGAAGTTGCCACAAAGAGCACCATTAAAAGCAGCTTTTGCAATGACCGTGTATTTATTCCTAATTGAAGAGCTGACATAATCCATACTAAGTGTATTTATTTCAAGCATTTTACATTAGGTAATTGATTATCACATGAGGTGTACATTTTGGTAATTTCGCCTTTTCTTTAAATTTAAGAACTTGAGACCACCTGTAGTGGACTTGGATTTAGAAGGTATGTGCTGGTACTTGCCCCCTCCTGCTTACTTGGACTTCTTTTTTTTATTCCATTAAGGAAACATTTTGTATGTTCTATAGTGTCAGCTTGACATCATTGATTTTTGAACAAACTCACTTATATTGTCCAGAATTCCAAACATGTCTCCATTAGGAATAAAATGGTAGCTAATGGAAAATACAGCTGAGGCCATTTTTCTCTGGTCCCTTTCCCTTTCCCACACCTAGTCCCGTATTCCGTCTTTACAAACACACCCCATATTGTATGGTTAGATATGACACTTTCTGCTCGTCTGCTGTTATGGGACAAGAAAAATAGAAAAAGCAGTCATTAAAGAAATACAGAATCTTGCAGTACCAGGTTCCCTCTAAGTCTGAAGATACTCTGCATCTTTTCTCTTTTCCTGTTTTTGTTTGTGCTGTTTTTTCTTTGTTTCCAATATACAGAAATGGCAAATATATGTAAAGCATTTGTTCCTGTTGGTGAGAGGAATGATTATGGATGCCAGGCTAGTTACATCCATTAACAGTTGTAATATTGAAATCCTCTTATTTATTTGTCCTTTATTAAATGTTATGGAACTATCATGGAAACGGAATGTGCATAGTGACGGTACTCAGTTATCACTCAAGAATATGTGCTATATGTTCCTGGAATGATGATTTTAAAAATTAATATTAACAATGGTGTCTTTTTATTCTTAGTTTAATGAATTTGCTGTTAACCATGTTTTAAAAATGTTTATCTTCTGATTACAAACAAAATAAGTATGTATTATAGAAAACTAGTAAAACATAGAAAGGAGCAACTTAAATAATAATAATATCTTAGCACTCAGATATAACCCATGCTAATATTTGGGACTGTCTACTTCTGGTCACATGTATGATATGCAAATACCTATAAATATAGTAATATTTGTAAATATTAGATCATACTTACTTGAGTTAGCCCAGCTTCAAGGTTTGAGAGCACAATGCTCCAGACTACCAGGTCTACCCAAGACTTCTGACACCAACTGCAAGTTCTAGGGTCCTAAAACCACCTTCATGTTTGATAATTAGTTAAAGGACTCACAGAACTCACTGAAAATTTATACTGATGGCAATGGTAAAGGATACAGGTCAAAAATCAGCCAAAGGAAGAGAGAGCATGTAGGCTATGGCCTGGGATGGTTCCAAATGTGAATCTTGCATTGTCCACAGGATGTGTTACCCTCCTGGCACAGACCTGTGCCAACCAGGGAAGCTCACCCAAGCCTTGGTGTTCAGGATTTTTATTGAGACTCTGTTGCTCAGAAATGATTGATTGAAGAGTCATGCACGTGGTTGATCTCACCCTCCAGCTTGACTGATACTACTGTGACCCAAAGCCCCCACCCTAAATGACATGGTCTTTTTGTCATGGCAAGCTCCCGCTCTAAGACTATTGGGTGTGGCAAGTCCACCTTAATATCTGGTGTGCCCCCTCCACCCCCCGCCTTTAATTCTTATCAGTTATGTCATAGATTACTTCCCAGAAGCCAAGGGCAAAGGCCAGGCCTCTCTTTAGACAAAGCCAAATACTTAACTAGATAATACTTTTTAAAACTTAATTAAAAAAAAATTTATCATTTAGATTCCTTCATTTTAGAAATTTCAATAATTTCCACATCTCAGTATCTTACAAAAGAAACTTGCTGTGAAAGGCACCCTTTGAGAAATAATCTTTTTACTTCTCTTTGATTGTAATAGGTGATGCATATTCTAAAGAATTTTGATACGTATTGTCAGATACCCTTCAGAAACCTTTTCCAAATTTGAATTACCACCAGCAGCAGTATTAAGAGGATTGTCCATTTTTGTGCTTCCTTGACAAAACTAGGTACTTAACAAATCTTTGCTTCCATTGGTAAAATATCTCATTGTTTCAGTTTTCATGGATTTAGTAGTGAGGTTGACTATTGTTCTTGTTTACCTACAATTTATGCTACTTCTTTTGTGAGTTGACTGTTCACTTGCTTGATTTTGGTGAATAAAAAATTCAAATTTCTTTAAAACTACTCTAAAGAAAAATTTTAAGTGTGTAATAAGCTGCAAAGCTATTTTCAATTTACATGACAAGGGGTAAATATCCATAATCTATGATTGACTTCTTATGAATCAATTTAAAAATTATGGATACCCCAGTAGCAAAATAGTCTGCCTCTGGATTCATGCTTACTTGGAACTTATAGTTTAAGGTTGCAGTTTTTACTGATGTTTCAAATAGCTTTTCTCTCCAATTCTATTTAAAGTGACCCAAGAGATAGAAAATATTTGTACTCTCACTTTAAAATAGAGAAGGGAAGGATGTAGTAAATAAAGTACCAAATACCTCATTTTCTAAATGAGTCAGTTAATGCTGTTGCATTAATTTTGGAGGAGACATAATTCAAACATAATTTTTAATAATTCAAAGGCAGTCACTAATAAAATAAAAATAGAATGAACAGTGTCTAATTCCTGCATAGAAAAGATAAAATAATTTGAGTAATATAGCGAAAATATGAAAATTAGATGGGAGACATAGTTCTAAAAATTATAAAATAATATAGTAACCAAGACAATGCTACATGGGTCAGATATTCTCTTACTAAAAGAAAAATAACCTCAGTTTTGAAGGACATATACTCCACAAAATGATGGCAGTCAAAAATAAAGATGTTTGCAAAAATATACTATAAAATTAAGCATGTTGGCAATAGAAATCTGATAAAAAGTAGAGTTTAAGCAAAAGAGTATTAACCAACAGAAAGCATATTATATTGATTAATTTACGAGTTAAAAGGAAAATATGACAGTTGTACCCTTTGATATACCAAATTATAGGGCACCTAATATCCAGACCAAAATTTATTTGCAATTTAAGGAGAAATGGACAAAACTACAATTGTAATGGGACGTTTTTGAAACATGTTTTTATCAGTCTTTGATATATGAAGAATATATTTTTGCCTGTTTTTGTATGTCGTGTCGAATTGTATTCATATTATCCATTTCAGGATTGAGAAAAGGATGCTTAATATCATTGATACTCCTGTAATAAAACTGTCAAACATGTAATACCTCTAAGGGTAAAAGTCTAAAACTTTATTTAGAGACATTGAAGAAGACCTAAATAAATGAAGAAATGCTCCATGTTTATGGATTTGAAGAATAAGTATTGTAAAGATGCCAAAAGGAAAACTCTATATTTTAATATTTTACCATAAAGTACAATATTTGCTAATCTTTGGGTAGAGAACACTTTATAAGATTGAGGAATTTTTCTCCTTGTATGCTAAGAATTTTTACTATGAATAGATATTGAGTTTCATTAAAAACTTTCTGCATTGGGCCGGCCCGGTGGCGCACTGGATAGTGCACCGCTTGGGAAGCGCGGCGGCGCTCCCGCCCGAGGGTTCGGATCCCACATACAGACCGGTTCCCGCTCACTGGCTGAGCGAGGCGCGGGAGCAACACCAAGGGTTGCGATCCCGTTGCCGGTCCCGGTCCGGTACGGGGGCGACACTGAGGGTTGCGATCCGTTGCCGGACACGGAAAAAGACAAAAAAAAAAAAAAAAAAAAAAAAAAAAAA
>NW_007732153.1:125313-132991 GCF_000696425.1 Galeopterus variegatus
AAAAAAAAAAAAAAAAAAAAAAAAAAAAAAAAAAAAACTTTCTGCATCCATTAAGATGATCCTATGATTTTTTTTCTTTTATTAATGCAGGAAATTCTATTGATTAATTGCCCTATGTTAAACTAGCCTGTATTTCTGGGATAAACTTGGCTTTTCTTTATATGCTGGCTATGTTACTAGTTTTCTTTAGGATTTTTCCATTTATGTTCATGAGTGAGATTTGTGTGTACTTTTCTTTCTCATAATATCGTATTTGGGTTTTGTTATTGTGAAGTTGTACTGGCCTGGTAAAATTAGTTGGAGAGCGTTTCCTTTTTATTCTGTTCTCTGGAAGAATTTGTACATGACTGGAATTTTTTATCCTTTGAGCTGTCTCATGAAGTTAATATTCTAGTGGTGAGATTGATAATAGATAAGATAAGTAAAGTATGTAGTAATTTAGAAAATTGTAAGTGCTAAGGAGAAAAAAATCAGTAAAAAAACAATTAAATGTTTGGGTAAAGTGTTGACATTTCAGATGGGTTGTCTAGGAGTCTCCCTGGGAAGGTGGGGTGGATACCAGTGAAGAATGGGTAGAAAAGCATCCAGGCACCGAGCAGACAGTGGAAAGGCCCTAAGGCTGGAGAAGCAGCAAAATGTGATCACGACCGACTGGAGTGGAGAACCAGGGAGGGGGGGACGCAGCCAGAAGGCGGAAGGGGGGCCAGGGCCAGATCATTTAGGACTGTCAGGTCGTAGCAAAAACTTTGGCTTTTATCCTGAGATGGGAGGCCATTTGAGGTTTAAAGCAAAGGAGTGACATCGTATCAACCTGTTAACAGTAGCACTTTGCTGGCTTGTTGGGAATAGATTTCTGAGAGAGTTAGGATAGGAGGAAGTTGACTAGTTAGGAGGCCTTTATGAGCATCCACCCAAGAGTGATGGTGGCTTGGACCAGGATGGCAGTTGTAGGGGCGGAGAAATGTGGTCAAAGTCTGGATAAATTTTGTCTGAAGAAGTGTTAGAAATTGCTGACAGATCTGATGTAAAGAGGGCAAGAAAGACAAAAATGACTCCAGGGTGTTTGCCCTGAGCAACCAGAAGAATGTAGATCATTAACTTAGGTGGGGAAGACATCAGGAAGAGCCCCTTCAGGAGGGAATGTCAGGATCTCAGTTTGGATGTTTTAACTGAGATGCCTGTTAGACATCCAAGTACAGATGTAAAATAAACAGTCTTGTGTATTGGTCTAGAAAAGGGAGAGGTCCAGTCTGGAGATATAAATTTTGAAGACATTCCATGGCCTAGAAGAGATAAGCGACGTTATGAGTGTGGAGGTAAAAGAGGAGAGGTGCAAAGACTGAACCATGAGAGAGAGAACTCAGGAAGTGAAGAGTACCCAGCAAAATAGAGGGAGGGAGCATCCAGAAATTTACAAGAAAAACCAGACAAGTATGGTGTCCTGGAAGCAAAGAGAAGGCATCAAGAGTAGTGTTACATGCCCCAAATAGGTAAAGTTAAGTTAGAATCTAATAATCATTGTGTTTATCAAAATTGGGGTCATTTCATCTTAAAATTTACATGGAAAAAAATTCTTGAGAAAAGCCAAGGAAAATGTGAAAAATTGTGACTGGGACTTACCTTACCAGATATTAGAACATACTGTATACATCCTCTATAATTAAATCAACGTTGAATTGATATAGAACAGACAGAGACCACAAATGAAAACTCAGAAGGTTATCTCAGTGTATATAAATATGTATGTATAGCAAACTTAGTTCTTTTCAGGAGTAGAAGGATGAATTATTTAATAAATGGAGCTAGCCCAACTGGATATCCATTTGGAAGAATATAAAATGAATCTTGAAAAGGATTAAAGACTTAAATATAAGAAATAAAGCAATAACCATCTTGCAAAAAAAAAAGTGTAGGAGACCACATTTGCAATGTCTTGGTGAATATTGCACCGCATACCCTAAAAATAGAAAAGAGCTCTTATAAATTGGCAAAATAACAAACATGTTAGTAGAAAAAAATGAGTAGGAGATGGGAACAAGCAGTTTATAAAAATGCAAATTAGTTGGCCAGTAGATGTAAGAAAAAATGCTTAAGTTTAATAGTCCAGGAAATGAATCAATGAATATTAATCATTGGCAGGAAAAAAGCAAAAAAAAAAAAAAAGAAAGAAAAAAAAGAAAAAACAAACTCCTTTTCCCTTGTAATATTGCTAATGTGGTGATACAAATGGTTTCTATTCAAGGAGAAACATGTTGTAATGAAAAGTTTGGTTTATTTGCACTTGGAATACCATCGTGTGACTTAGCCACTTAGTAGTGTCATGGCTTTAGACAACTTTTAAACTCTAGAAGCCTAATTTTCCTTATTGTGAGGTGGAAATCACCATCCTTAGCAGACTGCTTTGCTCCAAGGCTGAATAGTGTGTATGCCAGGTCTTGGAAATGACACAGTGTGAGTTAAGGAAAAATAGGACAGGCTACAAGCTTTTCAGTACCAGAGTCCAGGAACAAATTGTATAAATTTTGACATGTGTGTGGAAAGAAAATATATTTCTAAATATAAATTGTAGTAAAGAAGGCTTGATTTCTTGGTTTCATTCAGCATTGGGTCTCAGTTTTGTAGGCATACGACAGCACTGTCTGATAGAACTTTCTACAGCGATGAAGATGTTCTGTGATCTGAAGAGTTCTGTGCTTTCCAATAAAGTGGCCACTAGTCACATGTGGCTGCTGAGCACTTGACATGTGTTAGTGCAACCAAGGAAGTGAATTTTTAATTTTATTTAATTTTAATTCATTTAACTTTCTATTTAAATATCCACATGTGGATAGTACTGTATTGGACAGAGAGCACACCTAGTTAATATAATTTGAGGCAGATTATAACTGGATGCCAATTAAATTACAATTAGCAGTTATAATGTGAGCTTGTAAATTAGTTTTTTAAAATATCTAACCTTAAAATAATTTTGCTTGTTGATAAAATAAATGGAAATACACAAAACTGAGTGCTAGATCCTCAACTGGAAAATATCTCAGATTAGTAAGCAATGGTTGGGGCAGACTGAGACTCCCAGACCTTGGAAGGGCCACCGACTGACCGATGCTGCTGAGAGATGTTCCCATGTGTAGGTTGAGACAGTTGGCTACAAAAATTAGTAAGCAATGGTTGGGGCAGACTGAGACTCCCAGACCTTGGAAGGGCCAGCGACTGACCGATGCTGCTGAGAGATGTTCCCATGTGTAGGTTGAGACAGTTGGCTACAAAAATCTTTCTCATCTTGATCCCTATATCAACACACAAGTGACGTTTCTGTAAATCCCAATGTGTGGTTTATATTTGCCAAGACTAAAATGGGTATTAAAGTGTTGTCTGGTGACCAAAGATCAGAATAAGGAGACTGTTGACAGAAGATACTCAATTTGAGAAAAGCATTTATCCAAAGAAGTCTGTAGAAGCTGAACATTTAGACTTCTCAGCCAGAAGTCCAGACATGCTGGCCTACATGCTTTCCCAGTTCCTTTTTTGCTTTGTCTTAGCAGATTCCTTACTGCCCAGCATGATGTTCCTTTTGCAGTACAGGTCTCTTGAGGACGTAGCCTTGGCTCTGCTTTTTTCTCTGTTGTGATTCTCTGCTGTAGGCTTCAGTTTATTCTCCTGTAAAATGGATTAAATATCTGTCTTCAAGGATCTTTCCTCTTCTAACAGTCTAAGAACTTTTAAGTAGCTAGCTTATTTTTTCATGGACTGCATCTCAGAAATGTTGCTTGTGTGTTGATTTGGGTATCAAGATGAGAAAGGTTTCTGTAGCCAACTGTCTCAGCCTACACATGGGAACGTCTTTCAGGGGCGTCAGTCAGTGGGTGGCCTTTCTGAGGTCTGGGAGTCTCAGTCTGCCCCGACTGTTGCTAACAAGCTCTGAGATGTTTTCCAGTTGAGGAGCCAGCATTCAGTTTTGTGTATTTCCATTTATTTTATCAACAAGCCAAATTATTTTAAGGTTAGATATTTTAAAGAACTAATTTGCAAACTTATGTTGTAACTGCTATAAGCTTACATTCCTTCAGATGGTTAGTTTGTTCCTACTGAGCTTTATGTAAGATAGATGGGAACTCTCATTATTTTAAGAAGAAAGAAATAGCTAGCTGCTTTTTAATGTTGTCAATTTTCACTGATTTTGACTTCTGTTAGGAAATCCACCTGTATGAATATTTTAGTAAGTAAACTGTTGGATACATAGCAAACTGGAAAGCTGTAAAAATATTAAAAATGCATTTACTCTTTGGAAAATATAACCAAAGTAGAAAGCCTGGTTCCTATCCTCGCAGATTTTTAAATTTGAGATTATTCAAAAGAATGGTGGATAACAAAGTTAATTTAATTAGACCCTGTGGTTTTCATCCAGAAGGTACTAAGCATAAAGTATGCATAAAAAATATAGTACTTTCTAAGAGAAGAACAGATAGATTGGCTGGTGAACCAACTAAAACAACTAAAACTTTCATTTACATAATGATTATTATTTTGGCTTTTCTTTGTTTTGTTCTTTTAATGGGTTTTGGTTGGGAAATATAAATTTAAGAGTGTGGAGTAAATGTAACAGAACAGATTAAAAAGGCATGTAATATGTAAGAAATAACATTTTAGCTGGGACTTCCAGTATGTGAAATAGAAAATTTGGGGAAATCTTAGGTTTCAGGGCTTATTATATGTCTGGGAACAAAGCTCTATTTTACCTTTTTCGTTTGCAAAATACAGTATGTCTTAGACTCATGCATCTAAACTAATAGACAACTTACATCATTCAAATTTTACAAAGATTAAATTGTCATTTGATTGTTGATTTATATTTTCCTGAAGTTTTACATATTTGTTTTTTTTTTAATAGAGTCCTGTGAAGATAAATCAGATTAGCCTGGATGAAAGTGGAGAACACATGGGCGTGTGTTCAGAGGATGGCAAGGTACGGCGAGGATGCGGTCATCTGGAAAGTGCTGTGATTTTTCCCAGCCCCTGGTGATCGGAAAGGCACTCTGCTTGCTATATACCTGCATTAAGAGAACCTTGATTATTCTTTTTGAGTAATGGACTTGCTTCCCATTGCTCATAATTAAAGTAAAATATATTTTGCACAAATGTGCCTTAGGAAAAGTAATTACAAGAATGTCAATAATGTAACTAGTATTAAGCTGATTAACAGCTGTGGCAGGATGACGTGTCACCTTAATCATTACTGCCGTACCACTTATACTTCAGTGACTAGTCTGCAGTTCCTGCAAGACAGTAGTTTAATGCCTTTCTGCCATAAATCCACAAAATTGGGTTTTGTGGGCATGATTTCTGTGGGCTGGTGGTTTTCATTTTCACACACAAGTTATGAATGTTTTTCTTGAATTATAGAATCTTTTGATAAGCGATCATAGTTTATCAGAAGAATAAAGTGTTTTACAATGGCCACATTAAATAAATGTAAAATCAATATATGTACAGTTTTCTAAAAACCTGGCACCTACTTCCTCGACCAGGGACATACATCATCTGTGCAGTGTGTAAGTAACAATTATCAGAGCTTCTTGCTGATGTTGAGCTGTGACATTTAGTGGTTGTGGTGATTGATTTTCCACTTATAAGAATGTCTTTTTTGTTTTTAAGTTGATGGAAGTCTTTTCTAGTGTTGGTTTGCAATGATAAAATTCTAATGTACAGTGTGTTTAAGCTACTTTTCTAAAATAACAGTTTAAGAAGAGAGTGCATTAAGAATCATTATAGAACCTTACATATTCCTTGCCGAATAGAATAGATTTCCTAATCTAATTTTGTATTTTTTATGTGCTGTAAATTCAATGGGCCATTAAGATGAGTAAATTAAAAACAATATACTCAGTGTAAACGGAGATGTACCTATTTAATCTGTTAACAAAAGCAACATGATGTCCTCTTGACATACAAGAATGCATTTAATACATCTAAGCCTAATGTTGCCCAAAGAGTCTTTTGAAACGGTAATTGGAGCACTAGTGCTTTTCAAAAAGCACCGTCAAATTTTACAGTACTTTCTGAAATTCTGAGATGAACATGATTGTCAAAAAGAGAAGAGGGAGGAGTTGGTTTGTGCAGAGATTGAGAAGAATTATCCACACTATTGAACATTTTTGTGTTCACATATTTGTAAGGAAAGATCATCTTCAGTTTTGTTTTCTTAAAGGGGAAGAATTCCTTCTGGGCACCAATCTAATTGAACATATTTGGTGAAAGAAAATATTCATTTTTTGAATTGGAAGCAGATTTTTACTAAGATAATTCATCTAGTAATTTTCAGAGCTTTTAATTGTTGAAAATTATTATTTAATGTGTCAAGGTGGAGTTTTTTTTTTTTTTTTTTTTTTTTTTTTTTTTTTGTCTTTTTCTCGTGTCCGGCAACGGATTGCAACCCTCAGTGTCGCGCCCGTACCGGACCGGGACCGGCAACGGGATCGCAACCCTCGGTGTTGCGCCCACACCTCGCTCAGCCAGTGAGCGGGAACCGGTCTGTATGTGGGACCCGAACCCTCGGCGGGAGCGCTGTAGCAGTGCGCCACCGGGCCGGCCCCAAGGTGGAGTTTTCTATTTCATCTGGTGGATAATGGGACGACTCGGATATTTTATAGTACGCTTATTGGCAGACACCTCTTTTCCTATTTTAGTAAAATTTATAACTGCCATATTTTGGTGTAAACCCATGATATATATATATATATTTTTTTGTATTTTTTCGTGTCTGGCAACGGATCGCAACCCTCAGTGTCGCGCCCGTACCGGACCGGGACCGGCAACGGGATCGCAACCCTCGGTGTTGCGCCCACACCTCGCTCAGCCAGTGAGCGGGAACCGGTCTGTATGTGGGATCCGAACCCTCGGCGGGAGCGCCGCCGCGCTTCCCAGGTGGCGCACTGTGCGCCACCGGGCCGGCCCATCCATGATATATTTTGAAAAATGGTTTTCTCATATGTTTTATTAACATCGATAGAATTGAAAATGAATGTTTCAGTGCACAATTGAGAAGCCAGTACAGGATGACCTGGTAAAGTGGTTAGTGATGAAAAACAAAGATATTTGCAAAGATAAACTCCAGACATCTAGATCTAATGCATGTTTAGATGGCTGTTGCCATTTTTTCTTTCTTTAGTGTGTTAAGGCTCCTAGACAAATATTTATTTGGTTATTTCAAGGATCACCTTTGATATTTGCATTCAGTTTTTTTATTTTTAGTTTTGGTTTTTTTTTTGGTAGCTGGCCAGCATGGGGATCCTATCCCTTGACCTTGGTGTTATCAGCACCATGCTCTAACCAGCCGAGCTAACCAGCCAGCCCTACATTCAATTTTAAAGCCATAATTCTAGCAGTTGTTTAGAATTTACTCTGTTCATTCAGCTGATGCTCATTTCTAATCTTTTCCCCCCGCTGCTTTTCTACACTTGAGCTCTAAATTTTGAGATACATGCACATAGGTATTGATATGCTTATCCTGAAAGTTATCTTAAAGTATATGCCAGTAAACTGAAACTGAACATACATACACATGCACACGTATGTTCAGTTTCAGTTTACTGGTGTATATTTTTAGATAACTTTCAGGATAAGTACATAGAAGGTTTTTTTTTTTTTTTTTCTTTTTTTGTCTTTTTTCGTGTCCGGCAAC
>NW_007732153.1:133948-138332 GCF_000696425.1 Galeopterus variegatus
GCCTCGGGTTGGCGGCCGCACCGGGCTCAGCCAGTGAGCGGGAACCGGTCTGTATGTGGGATCCGAACCCTCGGCGGGAGCGCCGCCGCGCTTCCCAAGCGGCGCACTATCCAGTGCGCCACCGGGCCGGCCCCATAGAAGGTTTTTTATCTCATCTCTTGCATGTGTTGCCTTCATGTATAAACTAGACCCTTAGTATAAAATTCTGGCTTGAAATATTTTCTCTCAAAATTTTGGAGGTGTTGCTTCCTTTTTTTCCGATATTTATTTTTGTGGACATGTCTGAGGCCAGCCTACTTTTGTTCTTTTATAAAACCTTAAATTTTTTTTCTACCTTGGAGCTTCGACTAGTAATAATAATTACAACAGCAATACTAAATGGTCTTTGTGATTCAGTTTGCTAAGTTATGTCTAGTTCTGGTCTCTTTTCATTAATTTTGTCTGGAACACAGTAGCCCTTTTGATCCACATACTGAGGTATTGTTTTCATTTCAGGAAAGTTTACTTCAGTTATAATTTTGATTATTGCTTCAGTTCCATTTGTTCTCGTTTCTGCAAAGAAATTCAGTAATATAAGGCTGGAGGCGCTACCGCTTCGAGGCTGGTACCACTGCTGTGTGCGCAGCTGCTGGGCTGGCACTCCCACTCCGCTGTGTGATGTGGTGCTTGCTGCTTGGCTTCCCGGTGCCTCCCTTTCTGTAGCTGGACAGTGGGCATGACAGGAGGCCTGTATGGGAATGTTGTGAGGTGCTCAGTACGTGGGGAGCTCTCAGTGATGTACTGACTGGTTTTATTGGTAACCATTCATTTCTTAACCCATTACAGTCCGGCCTCTTCCCTCCCCCATTATCGTACCTAAACTTTTCATAGTGAGATGGTGAATGGGTAAGCACTATTCGCCCTTCTCCTTTCAAAAGTGCATAGGTTGTAAGAGAAATTTGTCATGTTGTGTGACGCCCCACATATGTCCTTTGCTTTCTCGTTGCTTTTATCCTCTCATTTCTCTGCAGTCAGGGAGAATTTCTCTACCTGTTTATTCCCTTTGCTGATTTGCTTTTCTTCCAACATCAATTTTGTTCCTTACTGCTTTGTGAAGGAGATTTTTATTCCATTTTGCATTTCTAATTTTCCTAAATCTTTCTATGTCTTCCAGCTCTATTTTCATATTCGCCTGTTTTCTTATATTTAATTATTTTTTTAAAAGTATAACTTCTTATATGCCTTAGCATATCAGACAGTATAGTAGTTAGGAGTGGAATTATCCTGCCACTTTTAGCTGTGTGATGTCAGGTAAGTTATTTACATCTCCTTGTGCCTCAATCTGTTTCCTTCCTTGTAAAATGAGGATAATGACAGTACCTACTTCATTGATTATTAGGAGGATTTAATGAGTTAATATATGTAAATTGTTTAGAGTAGTATCTAGAACAGAAGAAACACTTAGTAATCGTTAGCTACGTCATCATCAAACATCAAACCATTTGGAGGTTATCAAATAGGTTTTTAGTTTTTCTTTGGTTTCCAGTTACTATTAAAATTCTTGTAAAGCATGGTTTTCTCTCTCTGAGTCTTTGGAACGGTGTTTTGCAGTATCTTTTATGTAGACCTTGCGTATGTTTTTGTTTGCTTGGTAATCCATTCCAGAACAGCGGAAAGAGCTCTTTCNTTTTCTCTCTCTGAGTCTTTGGAACGGTGTTTTGCAGTATCTTTTATGTAGACCTTGCGTATGTTTTTGTTTGCTTGGTAATCCATTCCAGAACAGCGGAAAGAGCTCTTTCTGAACCTGTGTTAGCAAATAGATTCAGTGTTTGACTTGCTCTTGGCCCTGCTTGTTATTATTTTGGATGTTGTAGAATCACTTTCTCAGATCAACAGTCAGGGCCCCAGAATGAGCTCAGTTTCCTCTGATTAGAGGAATTCAGTGAAAGCAGCTCTCCAGCAGGCGGGGGTGGTTTCTCCTGTCATCACCCCCGGCCTTTGACACTCTTCCTGGGTAGACAGTATGAAAGCCAGCAGTCTCCCCCAGTAGGGTCCCTTAGCTACTACCCGAGATGTGATGATAGTCCACACATCCACCTCTGTTCTAACTCTTGACCTGTTGTTATTCGGGAGCTGGGGTTTGAGAGTGGGAGGGTGGTCTAGCCCTCTGACCACCTCAGGCGTACGTGGGTCTGCTACATCGGGCGGGCTGCTGTTCCCCAGTTTTCCGGTTGGGAAACACGTAGAATTCCATGCTAAAGTAGGGGTTCCTTCTTTACCGTTTTGTGAGGGTAAGTTTTCTTTATTTCAGATGGTAAAACATATATCAAATGCCTTTTGTGGTACTCACATGACTCTCTGGTTCGTAGTTAATGAAAACTCCTAGAAGACTTTGTAGGAGGTTCACCATAAAGCCAATTGTTATGAATTTTCTCTTTTCCTTTGTTAGGTGTTTTTATAGCAAGTCTGGGAAAGTTTTAGGGCTATAGGGTATTTCATTCTCAAAAGGATCCTCTCTATTGTAACCTTTAATTATTTGTTTCTTATCTCAGATGAGATCTTCCTAAAAGCCATAACTCTGTAGGCTATCATTCAAGGGATTCCTTTCACAGATGAGTATAATTTTTACTGACAAATGGAAAAATAAATAAAGAGGGAAAGAGAGAGAGGAAATGAATGAGAATCGTTTTGGATTTTCTTAGCTTTAGTTGTATAACTTGTGACCAATTAGTTTGGGATGTCACATTAGTGAAATGAACCAAAACAATGAAGGTTTTACAAATCATCCTGATCCTGCTCCTGATTCTGATAAAGTGTATGAGATTTGGCTTCTGAGGTTAAGAGTTTTCCATACTGAAGTAGAATGTAAGAACAGTTGAAAATATTTCTCAGTTGAACATAGTAGTAGAAACTGATCTAAGAGTTCCAATCTTGCTCTGCCCGTTCAGCAGTTGCTCCTCCAGCCCCTGCTCTGGGTACCACAGTGACATTTCTGCTTCTGACTGGTTCTCAAGGATGGTAGGAGTATCAGCACCTGTTTACTAAGAACTACTTTGACTTTGTTCTTTTTTCTGTTTATTCTTCATTATCTCACGATACTATTATGTCTTCAGTTTGGATTCAAAATTTCTTAAGGGACATTTATCCTTGGCAATTCATAATTTAATTTTCACCATTAGATCCACAGTCCTACTATACTGGTACGTCAGTCTTTTCCAGCAGGTTCATGCATCACTTGTTTACATCTCATACACTTTTCGGTACAATAGAAGCCACTTTTTTCTAAAAATTACCTTTACCCCATCTATAGGCAGAAGGAAGGTTGTCCATTTGAATTAATTTAGTTTCAACTTCTGTCATAGAGTTGCCTTAATTCAAAGGCTAATATTCACCTTCTCTTCAGTTTGGCACATGTTTCAGGCTTTTGAATGTTCTTTGTTGTGTTCTACTCTTCATACGCTTTATGTGAAAGGATATCTTTCTTATTTGCAAATATAAGGCTATCTTATATAAAGATATCATGTAGAAGAATAAGTTTGGTACACTTGGGTCCTGGTCCTAATTCTTCTGCTTTGGAATTTTATGACCTTAGATGATTCACTTATTTTTTATTCAGAGTCATCTGTTAAGCATACATAATGGTGTTTGCCCTCACACCTAGCAGTGTTACTAATGAGGTAGAGCAGGATTTCCCACCCTGCCTACATATTGTCAACTGTGGACCTTTAAAAAGTATCACTTCACCCCACCATAAAGTTAGATTTCCTTTGTCTAGGGTGGGGTGTGGCCATTCGTATCCAACAATTTCAGCTGTACAGTCAGTGAGAACCACTGAGGTAAAAGCATTTAGAGATGTAAGTTAGTAGTGGTAGTATAAGATTTGACACAAGACCATGTTGTAAGTGACGTTGTTGTACTGAAAAGAAATAGATTATGTTAGAAGAATTGCAACTTGCTAGTTCAGTGGGAGTTCGTACCGAGGTCACTTCTCTAAGGTGGCCACTTGTTGATTCACCCATTACAATTCAGGTGATACAGGACCTCCCTTACTTTCACCCAGGTTCATTGGATTTGTTGGGATCAAGTTAAACTTCTGTAGAGTAACGTAAAACCCTCAGTGCAATGCTTTCCTTTTTTTTTTTTTTTGTTTCTTAACGCCATTTTATAAGAAGTTCAGTGCATCCTTTGCTTATCCATTTATATAAAAGTAGTGACTTTATACTCTCTGCACAACGAGAAACAAGGTAGTCATGGGGTGTGCATGTATGTGCCATGCCAAGAATTCCAAGAGACAACATTCCAAGAGAAAACTCCAGGGTAAATCAGATTCCCTCTATGTTACATTGTATCATGGTCTATTCTTGGAACCCAAATAACATACTTGGCACAAGTGTATGAAAACAGT
>NW_007732153.1:139024-139990 GCF_000696425.1 Galeopterus variegatus
TGTATCATGGTCTATTCTTGGAACCCAAATAACATACTTGGCACAAGTGTATGAAAACAGTAGTCACAAAATAAATAGAGTGTCCTAAAAATTTTATCTTTTAGTACATGAATCTGTCTCCAAAAATTATATAATGTGAGTGAATTTTCTGCTTGGGACTTGAGAGAATAAACCACTCACAACTTACCGAGATTAAAACAAAGAAATTCAAAGTTTGAATATTCCTGTATCTACTTAAAAAATTAAATTTGTAATTGATAACCTCACAAAGAAGCCTGCTTTAGTCTATTTGTGCTGCTATAACAAAATACCTTAGACTGGATAATTTGTAAACAGCAGAAATTTATTTCTCGGAGTTCTGGAGGCTGGGAAGTCTAATATCAAGGTGCCAGTGTCTGGTGTCTGGTGAGGGCTACTCTTTGTGCTTCCAAGATGGCACTTTGTCACTGTGTCCTCACATGGTGAGAGGGATAAATGCTGTGTCCTTATATGGCAGAAGGTGAAGGGGCAAAAGAGCCTGGTTACTTTCCTCCAGCCCTTTTATAAGGGTACTAATCCTATTCATAAGGGCCCTACCCTGTTGATTAAAATGATCGGAGACGCGAAGGAAGACGCAGCAGATGAGATGCAGGTGAAGAGCGGGGGGCTACTGCTCTCTCAGGCAAGTAGCCCTGATCCAGCTGCTGTTACAGCTTTTATTACATTTAGCAAGCTTGTGCATGCAAGATAAGCATTAATGCATAAATTCTGCTATACTGTTCTCAAGAGCAGAAGGCCGTTACCTCCCTTCTCAAGCACTTGGTTATCTATATTGTGTCTCCTGGGAATATCCCAAGAAAGTGTTCTCACGACTTCAAGCATTGTCAAGGATTGTTTGCAATCCAATCCTTGACATTTCTTGGCTTACTCGTTTGCGAGTTCACCAAGTGAACACGTCCTTGGGTGCTGTCCACAGAAGTCCATTAA
>NW_007732153.1:142213-143229 GCF_000696425.1 Galeopterus variegatus
CACTCTCGATAGATTCAGCATGAGATTATAAATGAAGCACAATTCAATGTCTCAAAAAAGAGGCTCCTTTTCCTTTATAGGATGAAAAAATAGCTCCTTTAGGGATAGCCTATGGTAAGTTCATAAAAGAATATTAACAAGCTGTTCACCTCTATTTCATCTCTTATAGTAGGCGTCCATTTAACAACAAATTTATGCTGAGTGAAGGGAATTCTATCTGTGGGATGCTCAGAAAAGCTTAATTGCAGCGGAGTGGTCTCATCCTGATAGAATTGTTTTCACTGGATATTTAATAGAGGTCACAGGGCCTTAGAATTATTAAATCTTCTACTTTTTTAAATTGATAGTGTGTGTTCTTACTAAGCAGCTTTTCTCTGTTGCTGTCCTCATGAACTGACATTATTTATTTTTTAGGTGCAGGTATTTGGACTGTATTCTGGAGAAGAATTTCATGAGACTTTTGACTGTCCCATTAAAGTAAGTATTCAGCAAGTTTTAATTTTTCTAAGGGTTTTCTCAAATAATGCAGTAAGGATTACCATAATTTCAACACTACCATTCCTGTATTAATTTTGTCAGTGAGTGTCTGTTCAATACTTATGGTGTATTGGATACTACTTGAATGCTGTGAAGGCCAGGAATGTCTGTTATGTGACTTTAACTTAGTCTGTCCTTGGGGAGCTTTCATTATCGTGGGTGAGATGATACACACGCAGTCCATGGTCAAAGACTCAGAGGTAAAAACAATATTAAGTGGTCCACAGCTGAGAGGAGTCACTTTAGCTGTTCTTGTTAGTGCTGGCTTTGTAGACAGAGTGATGCTGCACTTGGCTTTAATAAATGGACAGGGGCTAGTGAAGAAACTGGCTTTTTCCATGTGGAAGAACAACATAGTAGAAGTGGAGAGGCTAGAAAGTTCAAATTGTGTTCAGGAAGTGGCTAATAGTCTGGTTTAGATGTTGCATAAAAACTGATTTGGCAAGAGAGCTATTCAGACCGATTGGAGCTGGCTTTAT
>NW_007732153.1:144264-145816 GCF_000696425.1 Galeopterus variegatus
CACTACAGGGTCTCCATAAAGAGTAATAGTGACTATTTGAGAGGAAGTGGAAGAAACGGATTTGGACAGCCTTGGGAGGAGGCTTATACAGCCTTGGCGATGGCTTGGATGAGGGTGGGGAGAGGTGGAGCAGCTGAGGTACGTCCAGGGTCCCGCTTTGGTAATGGTGTGTGGAATGCCATCAATTACAACGAAGAATGGCTTGAGGCGGGGCATTGCTGGTTTGGTCCCGGGTTTAGATAACTGTAGTACATCGGGGGAGAGGTTACGGAGGTTTTGGACACATGAGGATAGACCACAAGGTGGAGATTGGCCCCTGAACACAAAGTTGATGGCCACAGTTGAATAAGTTGAAGCCATTTTTACAGTTCTCTAGTTTAAAGCTGTAGAGTAAGAAGAGAGGAAGACTGATAGTGCAATTCTAGAACACTCTAAAGACTCAGGTGGTAGAAGAAAAAACAGCAAAGGAGTTTGAGAAGGAGAGTGGTTTTGGCGAAGCCAAGAGAGAGGCTTCGAGAAGGGAGAAGAGGGCAGCTGTGTGAAGACAGGGTGGACGATGAGGGGGGTGACCGGCACAAGGGCGACCTTAGTAGGGACAATTTCAAAAACAGGAGGTGCACCGTGTATCAAGAAGTAAATTGGAGGTGAGGAAGTAGGGACAACCAGTAAAGACTCTCAAGAAATTTGGTCATAGAGATCATCTGGTAGAGAGAGACGGGGCCAGTGTCCAGGGAAGATGTCTACAGATCATGTCTCGGTTGATGGTAGAAATCAGAGAGGGAAAGATTAAAAGTAAAGGGAAGGGAATACTTAACTGAGCAGCACTAAGCAGTGAGACTAACAGCTTCGGTAGGGAGGGTTGTCTGGGGGCAGGCACGGAGGAGGCAGGCTGAGCCCAGCTCCCTGGAAGTCGGGCAGCAAGGGAGGAGCAGTGGCGGGGATAACCCGCTGGCTTTGTTTTCTTACGCCTGAAGGGAAGGAGCGGGAGGTGTCGGACTGAAGAGCAGAGGAGCTCTCTGGGGATGACTGCCACTGCTCTAGAGTTATGCATTGTGAGAGGGCTAAAAGGACTCTCATGAGAGATTTTTAAAACGTGAAACAACAGAATGTGAAAATGCTTCCATTCTGCTATCTAGGATGCATTAGGAAAGTGTTGAAGGGGAGAAGGGCTAACCGGCATGCAGGAATGGAGAGAGGAGTGAATGGCCATGTGCTAAGCCCTGAATATGGCAGTGCAGGAAGAGGAATCTATTAATCTCTTCTACTGGAGGAGCAGCCATTAGTTAATACGAGCATACACTGTTTTTAATTGCAGGTGTGGAAAAGTAGTATAATTTGTATGGTTTTTTTTTTGTTGTTGTTGTTTTTTAATGCCTGGAAATATTCTCTATGTTAGTTAGAAGAAAAACAGAATTGGGTGGTTTGGGGACAAAAGGGTCAGGAGGCACAGAGCACGTGCAGGCTTACAGCCACGACAGCTGAGCACGCTGGAGCTTCACGCTTGCCTTCAGTACCTGCCCCAGCCACTGGCAGGTGAAGTGAGCAGTTAGGA
>NW_007732153.1:146749-152186 GCF_000696425.1 Galeopterus variegatus
TTACAGCCACGACAGCTGAGCACGCTGGAGCTTCACGCTTGCCTTCAGTACCTGCCCCAGCCACTGGCAGGTGAAGTGAGCAGTCAGGAGGGGTGGAGCAGCCTTGGGAGAACCTGTGTTGCAGGGGTCCAGGGAGATGGGCTGTGTGGAAAGTGGATGAGGATCCGGGGATGGCACGCAGGTTGTGGGTAAATGGTAATGTCCTGCATGGTTCACTCTGCAGCTCTTGGGGCCTGCGGCTCTGTTGTCTGACCCACTGATGGGGTCTCGGCATGACTGCCATGTGTCTGTGGGGCCACACTGCCTCCTGGTTGCACTCGGTGCCAGCCACCATTGGAGGCACGCTGGACAAGAAGATGGGCAGTTCTTTGCTCTCTGAGTGTGTCCAGTTACCCACAGTTGGGGCATCCTGCAGCCTCGGTTGTCTTCCCTTGCTGCCTCTACAGACGGGGCATCCACACTGAGGGGTTGTCACTCAGCCTGAAACTAGAACTAATTTATTCTGGCCTTTGAGCCTTGACCTGGCTTCAGAGAAGAAATCTTTTCACACAAGCAGAAGACCGAGATGCCCTCAGTTGTTGCAGAAAATTACCTGAATACGTTACTTCTTACCCAGGTATCAGGATAACTTTTGGGTCATGCTGCTTGTAATGTGTAAAGAGTTCCATTTTGTGCTTTACCATCACTCCTAAACCAGCGTTGGTCCTTTTTCTCTTGTAGATCGTTGCTGTGCACCCATGCTTCGTGAGATCCAGTTGCAAGCAGTTTGTGACCGGAGGGAAGAAGGTAAGTGTGCTGTGTCTCCCATGACATGTGGCCTTCAAGGGTTTCTTTTGCTCTCTAATTTATTCTTAATATTTTTAATGTCTGACTATTTGTTAGGAGAAATTTCGATAGAGAAGGATGTAGTGAAATCTCAGACCATCACCTGTTGGGGGAGGTGTGGCCTCCGTGTCCCTCGCTGTGTTCTTTTGAAGTAGATGGAGGAAGGAGAGATGCTGCTCAGACTACCTTCCACAGCTTCCAAGTGTCCTCCCTTCCACGAAAAAGAGGCGGCGTTTAAAAAATAACAAAAGAGCAATTAAACTGGTGATTTTACTTCCCCTTGTAGAAAAGCTCTTGCAGGCTTTCATAAACTTTTAGAACAGTTGTGACTATTCTTTATTAACATGTTACTGACACATTATGTTGTCTCAGTGCTGTTTACAAAACAAGAGAGAGAAAACTATATACACTGACATCTTTTTGTTTATAGATATGGTAAATTCTCAAATTAAAGAATCTTTCTGTTCATGCAATGTCATTTTTTTCCTGTTTTTACTAACCAGAGATATTTTAAAAATCATTTTTATAACAGAACACTATTACCACAGTGGAACTCTGAATATTATCTCATATTCTGTTTAGAGCCAGTGAGAAGGAGCTAGTCTGTGCTTATTATTATTATTTTTTAATTGAAACATAATTGATTATACATATTTGAAATTGAAATAATTTATTATACATATTTGTGGGATACAGAGTTGAATATCAGTTCCTATGTACAGTATGTGATGATCAAAACAATGTAATTATCATTGTCACAAAACATAGTCATTCCTTGTGACCCTTTACCAATTTCTTGCTACCTCCCCCTCCCCTTTCCCATTTCTAGTAACCACAGTTCTGTTCTCTTCCTTTTGAAAGTTCAGCATATTACTGTGATTGTTTTATCTTTCTTCCTTTTTTTATTTAATTACTGTGATTGTTCTATCTTTCTTCCTTTTTTATCTGTTTGACTTTTAGCTCCCACTTATGAGTGAGGACATGCCATATTTCTCTTTCTGTGCCTGGCTTATTTCACTTAACATAATTTTCTCCAGGTTTGTCCATGCTGCTGCAAATGGCAGAATTTCATTCTTTTTTTGTAGCAGGATAGTATTCCATTGTGTAGATATACCACATTTTCCTTGTCTGGTCATCTGTCGATGGACATTAGGTTGGTTCCAACTCTTGACTATTGTAAATAGAGCTGCGGTAAACATGGGTGTGCAGGTATCCCTCCGACATGCTGATTTCCATTCCTTTGGGTATACACCAAGCAGTGGGATTGCTGGATTGTGTGGCAGTTCTCTCTGTAGTTGTTTGAGAAACTTCTGTACTGTTTCCATAATGGCTGTGCTAATTTATACTCCCACCAACAGTGTAGGAGGGTTCCCCTTTCTCTGCATCCTCGCCAGCATTAGTTATTCCCTGTCTTTTTGATAATGGCCAGTCTAACTGGGGTGAGATGATACCTCAATGTGGTTTTGATTTGCATTTGCCTGATGCTTAGTGATGTTGAGCATATTTTCATGTATTCAGCTCTTTTGCCATTTTTTAATTGGGTTACTTGTTTCTTCACTGTGAAGTTGTTTGAGTTCCTTGTATATTCGGGGTACTAATTCCTTGTTAGATGAATAGTTTGCAAATATTTTCTCCCATTCTGTAGGTTGTCTTTTCACTCTGTTGACTGTTTCCTTTGCTATGCAGAAGATTTTTTGTTTGATATATTCCCATTTGTTTATTTTTTCTTTGTTGCCTGTGCTTTTGGGGTCTTATTCCTGAAGTGTTTCCCCTATGTTTTCTTTTAGGAGTTTTATACTTGCAGATCTTATATTTAAGTCTTTAATCCATTTTGAGTTGCTTTTGCTATATGGCGAGAGGTACGATCTAGTTTCATCCTTCTACACGTGAATGGCTACTTTGAGGCCCAGCTACTGAATAGTTTCCAGTGTTTTATGATAGTTATCTATCATTTCCCCTTGGTCTGGTAGTTCATGGAGTGATGGTGCCAGAAATAATACTGGTCATTACCTAACTCATTGTAATGATTGCATGGTGTGTCTTTAGATCCTGATTCCATTCTACTGCATGAAGCCAGGGTTGCACCAGCATTGATTTTTGCTGGAAAGCCAGCTGCTTCACTCCCACCTCACAACACATTGTCATCCTTAGGCTCTAGTCTCATCCTCATATAAAAATGTTGATGGGACTAATTAGTGGGATTTACAGACTTAACCTCACATTCCCTAGCTTAGATCTGCAGTTGACCCACTCCTGAAAAGATAACTACATTACTTGTCTTTGTCAACCTCAGGAAAGAGTAGCTTTAAAATTCCTCTTGTATTTCTTTACTAAACATTTCTCTGGTTAGGAAATTTTTCATGTGATAATAGCGTAAATTCATTCAGCTGTGATTTAAACCCATACATTTTTATGTAAAACTCAGTGAGGATAAAGAATGGTGAGTTGCTGCTTAAAAAAAAAAGTCTCGTAATACAACAAACACTTATTATCTAATGATTTGAAAATTAAAGGGTTACTTAGCTCTTAGGTTTTGGCTGAGGATCTCTTATGAGGCTGTGATCACAACATTGGCTGGGGCTGCAGGATCTGTTTCTAAGGTGTCTGCTGCCTTCTTAGTAGTAATCCACCATATACTTAAAACATTGATAAATTACTTTGGTTTAAATATTTCTCTTTTGTTTGATGCAGTTTTGAGTTCTGGTTTCCAATTTCAGGAGTTAGACATTTTACAGGTGTCCCCTCTTTCCTGAATCTATTAGAATAGGAGAACATACTAGAGATAAAATGAGTGTTGATGTGCAGGTGATAGGACTCTAAGTCTGAAGGTGAGATTTTCCTGTGTTGGTTTGTGTTCTTAATAATCAGTGTATTCGTGAAGTTTCATAATTGCTTTCATACTGCAAGGGATACCTGTAGTCCCATCAAGTTCGCCACAGTCATTTTGCTACACAGATGTCTTGTCTCTCTGCAGGACGCCTGCATTAACTGTGTAATAACATAGTCTTCATTTTTCTACTTAAGATTAGGTATTGTTTACAGACATCGCTGGAAGGACAGTGTGAATGTAGCAGTTCGGGTTAGAGCTCATGAACATTGTGAGAACAGCAGAATAATTTAGCATCTGTATGTTGGCAAGTTAATGTAGGAAAAACTTGGAATTTATAGGAAAATGGATGTTGTGATAAGCAGTAAAGTAAGTAGAATTTGCCAAATACTGAACAGGCAAGAACATCAGGGGTCTGGTTCATCTCTTTGGTTATCATTGACTACTTGACAGGTTGTTCTATGTTCAGTCTTGTATGAGAGAAAATTCTGATTTCTTCTTTTATTCCTCTTTAGTTCCTTCAGAAATGCATCTGTGCACATTTACTTCCAAGCACAAAAAGATGTTTGTTTGTGTATAAAATGAGAATTAAAAACAGTTCAGATCATCTGGTAGAAAATTCAGTTTAAAAAATGATGTTATTATTAAGTTAGAATTTCTGGATGAAAATAATTTCAAAGAAAAACACACACCAAAGGGCTAAATATATTGTATTCAATGCTTCATATACTGGGCCTGATAAAAGTGCATGTGTGATATTTTGAATTGAAGAATCACATGATTACACATGTCAATGTAAGTGATATTAAGGGATCTTCCTTTTATATTTTTTAAATAGCTTTATTGGTATGTAATTTGCATATCATAAAGTTCACCAGTTTAAATTGTATTATTCAATGGTTTTTAGTATATTTCTACTGCTGTGCAACTATCAACATAATCTAATTTTAAAACATTTTTATTACCCCCAAAGAAACCTTGTACCCTTTAGCAGTCACTCCCTGTCTTTCTTCCTCCCCTCCTTGCATCCCTAGGCAACCACAAATCTACTTTCTTTCTCTATAAATTTGCATATTCTTGATATTTCATATAAATTCTAGGTATTTCATATAAATGGAATTATACAAAATGTGGCCTTTGTGTCTGGCTTCCTTCATTAGTTTTCTGGGTACACCATATTGTAGCATGATTTCCTTTTTATGGCCTAATAATATTTCATTCTGTGGATATATTATACGTTATCCATTTATCAGTTGATGGACGTTTGCGTTGTATCCACCTTTTGGCTATCATGCATAATGCTGCTATGAACTTTTTGTGGCTATGTGTTTTTATTTCTCTTGAGTGTGGAATTGTTGGATCATATAGTAACTCTACGTTTAACACTTTTAAGATTTGTCAAACTGCTTTTCAGAGTGGCTGCACCGTTTACATTCTCACCTGAAATATGTGAGGGTTTCAGTTTCTCCACATTCTCCCCAATATTCATTTTTGGCCTGTCTTTTCATGATAGCCATTCTGGTTTGTTTTGTGGTATCTTATGTGGTTTTGACTTTCTTTTCCCTAATGACTAATCTTTTCATGTCCTTATTGGTCATTTGCATATCTTCTTTGGAGAAATGTCTGTTCAAATTTTTGCCCATTTTGTATTCGGGTTATTTGTTCATTATACAGTTATAAACATTCTTTATGTATTCTGAATACATGTTTCTTATCAGATTATAATTTCCAGATATTTTCTTCAGCCGGTGAGTTGTCTTTTCACTTTACTGATGGTGTCATTTG
>NW_007732153.1:153089-155164 GCF_000696425.1 Galeopterus variegatus
AAATGAGGAGAGGACCTGTGTGAATGGAATGAGGAAGGAGCTCCACTGTCCACAGCCAAGGCTTGTGGCAAATTTTACCTGCAGGGCAGAGCTCGTAACATCACCTAGTTTCTGTAAGCTCCAAAGCTGATTTGCAAACATCAAATTGCATTTTGAATACTTTTTGAAAGAGAATCCGATAGAGCAGCTATTTATATAAATGCAAATCTTTTATTTTTTTCAACATTATTTTTATTTTTTCCAGCTTTGTTGAGGTGCAATTGATAAATAAAAATCGTATATGTTTAAGGTGTATAATGTGATGGTTTAATATGTGTACACATTGTGAAATGATTGTCACAGTCAAGCTAATTCACACATTTATTACCTGACAGTTACTTTTTTTTCCTTTGGTAAGAAGAACATTTAAAAGCTATCCTCTTAGCAAATTTCAACTATCCAATAGAGTTATTAACTATAATCACAATACTGTACATTGGATCCCCAGAACTTATTCATATTAAAACTGAAAGTCTGCACCCTTTGACCAACAGAAGGGTTTTGACATTAGTATTCCTCTGTGGCTACTGTTCAATGTTTGCTTCTGCACCTTGTCAGATGCTTGATTGTAGGCAGCCTTCTACATGCAACCTTTTCTCTCACATTACTTACAATTGTAGTTTTTGAGTGAATTGTCTAAGCATTTTAAGAATTATTATTTTTAATTTTTTATTCTTATACATATTTATGGGGTACAGAATTGACTGTCAGTATTTGTGTACAGTATGTGATGATCAAACCAATATTATTAGCATGTTCATTATTACAAATCGTAATTACTTTTTGTGTCCCTTACCCAAGTACTCCCTCACCACCCACCTCCCCACTGCCTTTCCCACCTCTAGTAACTATAGGTCTGTCCTCTCCTTCTAGAAGTTCAACATTTTATTATGGTCTTCCTTCCTTCCTTCCTTCTTTCCTTCCTTCCTTCCTCCCTCCCTCCCTCCCTCTTTCTCAGCTCCCACTTATGAGTGAGGACATGCAGTATTTCTCTTTCTGTGCCTGGCTTACTAATTGTAAGGCACATGCAACAAAAGTACAAATAGACATGGATTTACTTGAAATGAGAAAGCTTCTGCACAGCAAAGGAAATAATCAACAAAGTGAGAGACATCCTACAGAATGGGAGAAAGTGTTTGTAAACTATGCATCTGACAAGGAGCTAATATCCAGAATATATAAGAAGCTTAAACAACTCAACAGTAAAAAACAAATAACCCAATTAAAAAATGGGCAAAGGACCTAAACAGACATTTCTCAAAAGAAGACATACAAATGGCCAGCACATAAAAAAAATGCGCAACATCAGTAATCTTCAGGGAAATGCAAATTAAAACCACGGTGAGATATCATCTCACCCCAGTTAGAATGGTTATTATCAATAAGACAGAATATAACAAATGCTGGCGAGGATGTGGAGAAAGGGGAACTCTCTTATATTGTTGGTGGGACTGTAAATTGGTACAGCCATTAGGAAAAACAATATGGAGGTTCCTCAAAAAACTAAAAATAGAACTACCTTATGACCCAGCAATCCCACTACTGGGTATATACCCAAAGGAAATGAAATCAATATATCAATGAGACACCTGCACTCCCATGTTCACTGCAGCACTATTTACAGTAGCCAAGAGATGGGATTAACCTAAATTTCCATCAGTGGATGAATGGATAAAAAACGTGGTAAATATACATAATGGAATACTATTAAGCTATATAAAAAAAAAAGGAAATCCTACCATTTGTAGCAGCATGGATGCAACTGGAGACCATCATGTTGCATGAAGTCAGGCACAGAAAGACAAATTCTGCATGGTCTCATATATGGAATCTTAAAAAAAAAAAAAAAGAAAAGTGGTTCTCATAGAAGTAGAGAGTAGAATAATGATTACCAGAGGCTGGGAGGGGAAGAGGTGGACTAACATGTACAAAGTTACAGGGAGATAGGAAAAATAAGTTCTGGTGCTCTAAGCTGACTAGAACTAATATTGTATTGTATTTTTCTTTTTTTTTTTTTTTTTTTTTTTTTTTGTGCC
>NW_007732153.1:155174-169063 GCF_000696425.1 Galeopterus variegatus
CCGCACCGGGCTCAGCCAGTGAGTGCACCGGCCATCCCTATATAGGATCTGAACCCGCGGCGGCAGCGTCGCTGCGCTCCCAGTGCTGCACTCTCCGGAGTGCGCCATGGGCCGGCCCCTGTATTGTATATTTCTAAAGAGCTGGAAAAGAGGATCTTGACCATAATCACCACAAAGAAAAGATAAATGTTTAGGTGATGGATATGCTATCTGCCCTAAGTGGATCACTGTCCAATATATGCATGTAGTGAACCAACACAGTGTACCCCACAAGTATGTAATATTAAAAATAAATTTTAAAAATGTGCTTTAAGGCTCCCTAGTCAATTCAGCATTAACCCATAAGCAACCACCAAATTTATGTCCTAATGGTTGCATGTTGAACTATTATAAATAAATACCTCTATGTCTCGTGGGTATCGTGTTATATAAGTTGTGGTTCCATTCCTAGAAATTCATTTCATGCTGTCGACATACCAAAATTGATTAAAAACCACCAGTTAATAGGAAGTAAAACAGAAATGTAACCTTCACCACATTTTTTTTTAAGGTATTTAAAACTACATTGTAAAGTAGCTGTATTGTTAAAGTATATTTTGGTGGGTTTTTCTGTATATGCTGGACTGGCTGAGGCTAAAAATAGAAATCCCCTGCTTAAAATAGAAATAATTTTCAGTCTCAAAAATAGGCATGCTTTATTGCTTTTAAAATTTTCATTTGTCTCAAATATCAATTGCTTTTTTGTTAATATGTAGAACTCCTGAAGTCTTTGAATGGGGCAGGGAGGAAGGGGTGGACCAATGGGAATTTTGTTTTCTTCTCTGAACCCCCGTCTTTCATATCCATGGAATGCCTATTAAGAATAGAAGATTTTTTTTCTTTTTTTTGACCGGTAAGGGGATTGCAACCCTTGGTGTGGTGTCGCCCGCACCTCGCTCAGCCAGTGAGCGCACTGGCCATCCCTATATAGGATCCGAACCCATGGCGAGAGTGTCGCTGCGCTCCCAGTGCCGCACTCTCCCAAGTGCCCCACTGCGTTGGCCCTTTTTTCTTTTTTTTAATGAGTTCACTTAACTTTCCCGTATGTGTTGTTTCCATATTGACTGCAGCTTCCCCCTGAACTCTGATGTTCCATCTCTCTTCCTGGAGCAATCAGACCATCCTTTGCTTCTTGCTGATATCTTGCTTTGCATATTGAGAGCTCTGTGCTTGTTCTCAAGTATTTTGAGTAGTTAATGACTGTGCAAGAGTCATTGCCTAGTTCAGAGATACTCATGTTTTCTTGTGGGGTTTAACACCAGTTGGGTTCTCTCTCTCTCTCTGTCTCTCTCTGTCTCTCTCTCTCCCCCTCTCTCCCTCTTCTCCCCCCCCCCACACTTTAAGATAAGGCTATAGGAAGCAAGAAGTCACAATTGCAGCCATTGTTAGTTGGTGTCACCAGTACAAACTAAATCACACTCATTTCACAGGAGGATTTAGCTTGAATCTGCTTCTTGAACACAATTGTATCAGAGTCCATGTTAGGTGCTACACCATACATAGTGTCTTGATTTCAGAAATGGCAGTAGGTTTCTAAAAGCATATAGTTGGGACAGTGTTGGTGGAGTGTGTTTAATAGACACACACAGAGAAAGATTTCAAATAAACAGCCTAACAATGCACCTCAAGGAAGTAGAAAGGCTGTTTATTTGAAATCTTTCTCTGTGTGTGTGTGTGTGTGTGTGTGTGTGTGTGTGTGTGTGCATGTGTGCATGTATTGCCATGGGGCAGTTTTGCGGTCCTTTATTTGTCTTTGAGCATTTTGGCCTCTGCCTTCCCCCACCCCCGCCTGCTTTGTGTAGTTTTTCCTTTCAATTTTCTAATTCAACTTCAGTCAGTATTCCTTTTTGATATTTGTAACAATGAAAATTGGAACAAGCTTAAATGTCTAACAATACTGAATTAGCTATGTCAGTGCCCTGCAGCCAGAAATCACCAGGAGTGCCCCATGGGCATTAGGGAGAGGATGGTAGACAGAAGGGATTGTAGGATTTGGGCTGGTGTGAGGCAATTCAGGAGAGGTTTGAGGAGCAAGGCTTTGCTCTTGGTGGGATGCTGTCAGGAAGCAAGAGTAATTCTACAGCTAGGTATTTTAATAAATCTTTCCCAGAAAGAGGAAAGACTAAACCAAGGCTAAAGTCATACTTGGTAAAGAAGCAGCAGTCTCTTATTTTAGCCATGATAGGGAGGTCTTTGGTCATCTCTATGCTTGAGAAACGTTCATGTCTGGTCTCATTCAGATTATGAATGGATTATGGAGTGGTCTTATTTTTGTCCTGATCCTTCATGGCCATAGAGTGCCCTCGTCTGATGTTGGTGTTCTGTGAAATTGTTCATGTTCACCAGGAGAACACCAAGGCTCAGCTGTGAGAGCCAGGCCAGCTTCTCTTTCTCAATTGGAACAAATAAAATGTCCAACATTTGATAGATTGCTTCTGTTGAGGTACTTTACCAAAATGTATGTATGGTCTGATTACATTTTTTGTGGAAATGTAATTACTTATGTAGATATATTCGTAGAAATCTATACACCAAATTATTAACAGTATTAAGTGTCTGGGCAGGATTTTGAGTGTTCTTTCTGGCCTTCATTGGCTTTTTCTTTTTTCTTTTTTTTTTTTTTGGAGAAAGCATGCATTACTTTTTAATAAGTAAATAAAAAGCAGTAAAACAATGTGTAAAGAAATATTAACTATTTTAGAGCTTGTTTAACTTAACATTGTGCATGATATGGAATTCCCTACATTATTGAAGTCTACGTATTAAGTGTCTGGGCAGGATTTTGAGTGTTCTTTCTGGCCTTCATTGGCTTTTTCTTTTTCTTTTTTTTGGAGAAAGCATGCATTACTTTTATAATAAGTAAATAAAAAGCAGTAAAACAATGTGTAAAGAAATATTAACTATTTTAGAGCTTGTTTAACTTAACATTGTGCATGAAATGGAATTCCCTACATTATTGAAGTCTACTCTTAGTTCAGTGTTGTTTAAGGATTGTACAATATTCCATCCAGTGGATCTATTTAATTTTCTTAACCATTCTCCTGTTACTGGACCTTTAGGTTAGATCCAGTGGTTGGTTGTCATAAATCATGCTGCCATGAAGCTGGAAATCTTTGGGCATGAACTTTTGTCTACTCCTCTGAATGGTTTCCTAGCATTGATTCCTAGGATTGGAATTACCGAGTCAAAGGTTGTGATTATATTTTAGGAACTTGATACATACTGACAAGTAAAATTATATTCCAGAAAACATACCAATTTACACCAGCTATGTGTGAGTAACTATTTGCCACATCCTCTTTGCCAATCTGACATATAAAGTTATTTCGTTGTTCTATTTTGCAACATCTTGGAATTATTGGTGATCTTGAACATTTTTATTTATTTGCCACTTCTGTATTTTCCTTTGTGATTGGTCTGATTGTATTTTTTGCTCAGGGCAGCTTTTAATATTACCATAGAAGCCAGGACAATGAAGACTGTACACTTGATATTTATTGTCAGTTTGAGCACAAATTACTGCTGCTTACTGAATAGCCTGCAGCCTTTTCTCCAATTTTGGCTAACTCTGGAATAATTATTCTTGTTCCTAGGGAGGCATTAAACAGGAGTCTAAATGAGACTTTAGAGGATGAATATATGTTACCATGTGGATGTGAATCTGCCACAAATCCAGCAGCTCTGCCACTTCCGTGGAAGCTGTCAATGACTGGCCAGGGTGCCCAGTTAGCCAGCTTTTTGTATGGGTTATAACGTTTGGAAGCAAGTTCATTTGACTTGGTTTCTCCCGCAGACAGTGTCTTGGTCTTTATTTTCTCGCCTTTTGTTTTACTTGGAAATGAGTGAAGGGCTTGTTCAAATAAATAAACCTGTGTGTTGAGGTAACTTTTTATGTTTTTCAAGACTTAGCACTTTTGTATTTCCTTTTCAAACACTGTACTTACTGTGCAAGGCTCCCCACCAGTGTCCACGATTGAGGTTATGTGTGGTCAGAGTTAAGATACTCGCTCACTGCACAGAACATTAACTCAAGTTTAAGCACCCACCGATGGCTTTTGTGTTTTCTTTCCACTGCTGCCTAAGGGGCCTGACTTTGTGCCCAGCCCTGGGATATGTATCCTCAGACAGCTGGAAACTGAAAAACCGACTCAAGGTGTGTGGTGTTAACAACCTGCTCTATTAAATCTGTGGGATCCATATGGCAGGTATTTTTTTTAGGGATAAAATTATTTAGAGATTGTCCAAATCATTTCTGAAATCACATTTGAAATTATGAGTTTGCATATGCAGAAATTGCAGGTTGCTAGTTTAGTAGGAGCCTACCTTACATGCTGGCTTGATTGCTAAATCCAGATGGGGGTAGGTAGATACAAAGATCTATAACTATCTGTTATCTCTAGTTTTTTGATATAAAGGAAACTGCTCCTAAGTGGCACCTCTAGTGTTTTTAGCTTCTTTTGTTCACATTGAACCCATAGCTTGGAGTTCTTGCTTGCTAAATTGATTGCTACCTTACATTGATATGGTGTTTTTAAAATTTCAAAGGACTGGTCTGTCTACATAGTTTTGGCAGGATTATTTCACTTCAAGGGTTTGCCCAAAGTCTGTGTTGCATTGGAATTGTGTTTACTTGAATATTACTTGGAAGCAAGGGGCTGATGGAGTGGGCTCTGGGAATTCTTCTGTGTGCAGAGGCTTTTCTATGGTAGCAGTATTTGGTCTATATTTAACTTCTTTTAACCACGTTAAATCACCTTTAGGTAAAGGAGATTGAAGGATTATTACTTGTTCAGAAAATAACCACTGAATTTAAAGCAACAGTATATTTGGGAAATTCCCTCTTTCTTCCTACATGCTTTATGATCTCTCTTGATGGAGATAGTAAAACTACAGGCGGATTTAGAAAAGCTGCATGTTTTAAACTTTGTTACTGAGCCAGAGCAGGGAGCAAGACAAAGGCACTTAGCCACTCTTCTGGGTTCTTGGTCACTCCTGTCTCTCTCAAGAGTCAGGACTCCCCTCTGCTATTAGCAGTGAGCCACCAGCCCAGATCTTCTCCACACTCACTGTTTTTCTCAGTTGCCTTCTTGACTTTCTAAATTTTGTTCATGATCTTTTCTAATCCTGTATATTTAAATCCTTCTGTGACAAGTCTTTCCTATCATTGTGCCCTCTGTCCAGTCTTATCTGATATGTTCTAATTTGCTGGGTCTCACATTTTTGTTATTTCTTATTTTATTATCTTGAACATCAGCATCTTCTCTGACCTAGCAGAGGTTATCTTTTGTGGAATCTTTGCTTCCTCCCAGCCCCTCGGTCCTTCCTGTAGGAACGTGCCTGGTGTCTAAGACTTTCCCGTGGCCGATGCCCCTGCCCACTCATTCCTACTTTCTTGTCTGCCTCACAGTAAGTGGTGTTGATGGTATCTAGGAAGCCTGAAGGAGCCAAGTGATTGATAAACTTGAGAGATCACAAGATGATTAAAACGGGGTCAGTCGTACTCCTTTCCTCTATCAGGGAAGGTGGATAATGACGGGTGTTAGGCTTTATGACAGTCCGATAGGAATCTTGCCACACATGCGGGAGATTCTGCAGTGTGCATCTCTATGCCACTCTGTGTGTAGGAAAGCACTAGATAGATTTATTAGCACAAAACATAGGAGAATAAAGTATATTGCTGAGGATGTGAGGGCTCCTATTGAAATATAAGTACTGAGAGTGCTGACTGCCGGAATGTGGATTTATGGGAAATAAAGCACTAAAATACTTTCTCCAACAAAAAAATAGACCTCTTGGAAACAGCTTTTCCTCTATATGTACTTAGCTCCCATTGAGCTTAAATTGCTCTCAGTATTGTGATAATGACAATTCAATATTACAGGATGTGGAGGATGAACCAAATAAATTAACCAGCTGCTTTTAAGGGTAGTTTGCTCAATGGTGTACTCCCTAAAATGCTTTGTAGAACATTCATGCTCGGTAGGTCTCTAGGCAGTTTTATGACTAGAAGAAAGAAATGGATTTTATTAAATATCAGTGAAATACAGGCAGATAGTTTTGTGATAGTTAAATTAGTGTAGAATGTTTGTAAGAAAAGTAGTTCATCTTTTCTTAAATCACCAAAGCAAAACTTTCCTTGGCATTCCTGCCAGAAAATGTGTTTCTGCTCGAAATTCTCATAGATTAGGATAAAGAAGCAAATGGAGAATGGATCACTTGGTCCTTCCCCTCCTGTATGAGACTCCGTATGCTATAAAGTGAAGATTACCAGTCAAATCCCGTGTGGGAGCTGCAGAAGACAGTCACGGGAGCAACTCTGTAGTTACTAGCTGACATTTGAGGTGTTATTCTGTGTGTGGATTGGAAGACTGGACTCATGAGTAAAGCATAAAGTGAGGTGGAGAGGAAGGGCAGGTGGCATAGAGAGAAGCCAGCCAGGTGCGAGAGTGCCAGGAGAAGCAGGCTTGGTGGCAGTTCAGAGAGCCTTCTGTAGGCGTGCCAGCGCATCTCACATGATCACTGTTCAGGCCAAGTGCGTGGCCACTTTGTGTCCTTGAGATAAAGTAACTCCCTTTATTTAAACCAAATAGGGAAGACTAGACTTAAAAGGAGTTTTTAAAATTTTGACAGGTTGTGCGCAAGTTATACTCTCTGGCCTTGAGCAAAGGGAAATAGACTGACATTGTAGGAGTTGGACATGGGGTTAGTATAAGTGAGCCCTGTCTAAAAGCAAGGGTGTCTTAATTGTATGGATCAGTCCCAGGGTTCTTGCCTTTAAATATCTGAGATTAGGACAGATTGTGTTGCGTTCAAAAAAGTTTAAGGACATTACTCTCTAAAGATGGTCTGATTAACTGAAGGGTTTGGGGAAATGACCAGGCTCCTCTTGTAGCAAGTGCATTGTGTTTATGGACAGAGAAGGAAAGTGAACCTAGGAAAGTCTACTTAGTGTCTAATATTTATTATACCTTATGTGTCTAGCAAAGTACACAGTATGGTCCCTTTGCCCAACGCACGTACCGTCTGCTGGGGAGATGCGACGGACACACACGGATCTCAGTGAATAAGGTATAGTGCAGTGCTCTGTCCCATGACTAAGCCAGAGTGACACTAGAACACATACAGAACCAAGCAATTTGGGGGAAATTATTTGACTTACGAAAGAATTTGTTAAATTATGATCTCCTCTAATATACTTACGGATATTTATTTATAGATAACTTCTTATTTTTCATCCACAGAATATATAGGTAAAGTGATTGAAACTACTGCTTTATGTGAAACACCAGAAAATAACATGAATCATATATAAAATTGTGATGTTAATTAGTTAAAATTTGTTTCATTTACAGAAGTTAGTATATTATTCTTTTTTTTCTTTTCTCTTGAGTGTATATTCACTGCATAGAATGGCATGTGCCTGTCTGTACTATACAAATATCATTGAGGGAAAAACTTCTTTGCTCTCTTGATTCCTCGTCAGAGCAGAGTCCACAAGGTTTATTAGAGTCAACCCTGAGATGGACTGAATTCAGAATTCTTCCCTTCTTCCTTCTCTTCCTGCCCTCTGCTGGAAGTTTTCCTTGGAGCTAGAGCAAGACACAAAGGGAGTCCAGGGGCCAGCTGGCCTCAACTAACTCCCATAGCAGGGGGCACACTGAGTGCGACAGGAGGGATCGATGGCAGTGAGTTTAGATTGGGTTGGAATTGCAGTGAGATTTTATTAACAGTTTTCTAATGAAGTTAACACTTTACTTAAAAATTAGGTACATAAATTAATTTTTATATGTGTTCAATATGCCTTAAGCATTCCTTCTTTCTTTAAGTTCCAGTGAATTTTTTATATTGTTTGGACTATTCCTCTAAATTATCCTGATTGTAACAATAAGAGAATAGATTTTCACTAAACAATAGATTTATTATTAAAAAATAATTCACATATTCAGTGCAGGATAATTTTGAAATAGAAATAATCAATACAAAATCACTTGTCACCCATTTCTATTATGATTTCTGTTATGATTACTTTGTGATGTATCTTTCAGATTTGTATCATAATATTTACATGTGGACACATTCATATTTTATTAAAGAGCATCATATTCAGAACTGTTTTATAATCTTTTATTTAATATGTCTTGAATGTCTTTTTATATTATGACTGTACCTACATAACATTATTTAAGAACAGACGCGCACTTGTCAGGTGTCTAGCTCTGCCAGTTGCAGTCAGTCATCCCAGCTACGGGTCCATTTCTGGCTGTTACAAACAGCTTCACGTGCGTCTTCACTCACTTGTCTCTTCATTCCTGAGCATAAATTTCTAGGCATGGACTTCCTGGGGTCATTTATAAGGCTTTGATTATATAACGCTATAGGACCCTCCAGAAAGGTGGTGCCAAAGACCACTGCTCTGAAGTCTGAGGGCGCCTCTGTCTGCGCCCACCCCGTCTGGCCCCCACCCCATGCCTGGTGAACTGCTTGGGTCCATCCTCGTCACTTCCTTCTTTTCTTTTTCCCTCATCTGTTAATTCTGGGACTGTTGCTCTATTTTTCTGTGTGTTCATTTTATAAAATGTTTTACTATCTGACAGGGCAAATACACCCCTCCCTTCAAATTGTTCAATTTTAAAAACTTTTCTGTTGTTTTCCCCTTTTTCCAAATGAAATTTTAGCATTTTTGGAATTTCTAGAGATAATCCCTTTGTGATTTTCTTTGGGCTTGCATTAAAATCGTAAGTTAATTCAGTGAGACTTGGGCTCTTCAGTGAGAATCGTGGGGTCTTATCCATGACCGTAACGTATCTTTCCATTTATTTCGTTCTCCTTTTATATTCCTCAGTGAGGTGTTTCTGTTTTTCTCATGTAGCTAGCACTTGCACATCTGTTTTATTCATTATTAACTTTTAGATCCGTGGACTTTCCCTCGTTTACAACTTTGACTGCATCCCCTAAACTTTAGGGCTTCAGTGTCTGTATTCTCATTTTTGAGCTAGTCTGGTTGCAGTGTGATTTCCTCTTTACGCAAAGATTTGAGAGTATTTCTTCATCTGATTGTTTTTCTTGTTCTTTGTTATTGATTTCTTGCTTAATTTTGTTGTCACCTGAGAATGATGATAAAAACAATAAGATTTTACTTTTCAAGTTCTTTCCTGGTATTTGGAGTGTCTCGTTTGTGTGGAGTCTGGAGTGGGGGATTTCTTATTCCCCGGATAATTCCGATTCTTTTCCAATACTGAATTTTCCCGCGGGTGCCTTGGGGTTGCCAGCGCACCTGCTTCCTTTCTCACCCTCTGTGTTCTCAGGACGTGACTCACCCGTGCCTTCCCCGGCCCCCTTACACTGAACACGGGGAGTGGTGTTCTGGTACCGACCGGACCAAATATTTCCCAGGCAGACTTTTTCTGGGAATGAGTTAAATCATGGCTTTCACTAGGTCTTATTTTTAGCATATTTAACAGAAATTTTCATTTAAATTTGGGGTGTACTTAATTTTCCAACACAGCTGTGGATTGTTGCCCCTGTCAGTACTGTGTTGGGCATTTCTAAGTGGGAACTGGTGAGGGAGACGCTTGAGGCCATGCAGCCAGCCATCACTTCTCATGCGTGGTTCTGAGTGCTCGCTGGGCCCTGCCCACTGCTTCCAGTCACCTCCACCAGGGCCAGGCCACAGATGGGAGACAGACATTTTGATCTTATCGATTCCTCATGTTTAAAACGACTATTAGCTGCCTGCCTTTAGTGGAGTGTGATCTCAGTAGCAGGAACTGTGTACTCGGGCTCTCTCCTCCTTTCCCAAATTTCAGACCTATCCTGTCACAAAACGCTGAACCCATTCATCCTGCCTCTGCATTAGGCCCGATGCGGGGGACCCCGGCTCTGTTTTCTGCATGATGGCAGAGGGAGGGAGAGGCTGAATCACAGAGGGCATACCTGTGGGTCTCTAACTGGGGCAGGGAGGAGTGGTGGTGGCTTCTTAATTAGCACCTGGGGAGGGAGAGGACAAGATGTGATAGAAGTCTTTGAGAGTGTGTGGACTTTATCTAATAGGAAGACAGGGCTAAAATGTTCAGTAGAATCCCTGCCTCCAGGCTCTGCTGTGGAAGTTGTGAGGCCACCTTGCTTTCACCTGGGTAATACAGAGCTTCAGACATTTGTAGCATTTTAAAGTGACTATATGCAGTTTACTTGTGAAGATGGACACTTAATAAATTTCAAGGTTTTTTCTTCTTTTTTTTGCCCCTTCTGACTATTGGAATGTAACTATTGAGACGGATATATAGGAAATACAAATAGATTGTGAGCGTACTCTCTTTCCGCTATTTGTTTTTCCCCCTCTTTTGGGTTGGGGAGAGAACACAAAATATACTAAGGTGAACTGAAGTTGCCTCTAATTCTGTTAGTGAATCTGTTATCAACATTTGCCTCTAAAGGGTAGTTGTGTATTTCAGGATGACATGCTTAAGTTGTTATATTGTATAAATGTCTTTTCCTAAAGGATTGAAATTTGCTATATAAAGAAAAATACTTTATTGTGTTCTTAATAATGCATGAATGACTAGAACTACATCTTCAACAATCTTAGAAGTTTTTGACCAGTTATATTTTGTATTAAAATTTATCCAGCAGGTTTTTTAAAGTATAGATTCTTACCTTTAAAGTAAAAACCCTAGCTGCTCTAAACTTTTTAAAGAAGCTTAATCCTAAAGCAAATTTCCTTTATTTTGTGACATGAATTACTGCTCAAAAGTCATTGTTAAATTATTTATCTTAGGTTAAATGAAAAACATAGACAGCTTCTAACTATTGTAGTTGGATTTGTGACTAAAATCTTATTTTCACTGAAAAACATGAAATTTTGATTACTCAATTTACAAAATAAAATGTAAATAAGATAGTTCTTCGGCAGTTATTTGAAGAACTTTCTGTGATGTAAATCTTTTGATTTAACTAATGTGCATTATTTTCATGAATCGTGGTGTTTTGGTGCCATCTTGTGGCTTGACTTTATAGTAGCTTCAGCATTCACATCCATTTTAAAGAATGTCCTGGGATGTGCATTATTTTCATGAATCGTGGTGTTTTGGTGCCATCTTGTGGCTTGACTTTATAGTAACTTCAGCATTCACATCCATTTTAAAGAATGTCCTGGGCGGGATAAAATGTGCTGGGAATTCTTTTCAAAATGCAAATCATATACTACTATAAATCGACATAAAAAATGTTGAGAGAATGACTCGCTTGTTATTTATTTGGTCACATGGACAGGCAAAAATAGAAGTAAGGAATCTAATTCATGATTCTCATTTCTAAAATTCCGTGTCGATGCTATTTGTCCCCAGTTGCTGCTGTTTGAACGGTCTTGGATGAACAGGTGGAAGTCTTCTGTTCTGCACGAAGGGGAAGGGAACATAAGGAGTGTGAAGTGGAGAGGCCACCTGATTGCTTGGGCCAATAACATGGTAAAAGCACGTCTTCCTAATGCTGTTCAGTGGCAGGGGAGTGGCTGAGTTAAGGGGACTGTGACAGTGGGAAAGATGCCACTCACTGTGGTGGTCATTTCCAAAAGATACAAATGGCCATTGATGACATACCTGAGAGGTTAAGGAAATCAGATTGCTCTTGGCTTTCATAATGTAGTGATTCCCAACATTTTAGAATAAGACACTTGAGGCATGGAGAGTAGCCAAGAAAATGAAAAGCCATCTTTAGCACTGAAAGGCTGCATTGGAAACCTGGTCTTGAAAATACCATTTGCCTGTTAGCCAAGGGCAAGTAACACTGGGTGTGAAACAAGTCCAGAATGTTGCTGATTTCTCTTTTATTCCCAGCATAAAAAAAGCACAGGCCTACCTGTAAGAATGTGACTTATAATTTATTTTCTTCTTCTCCCCCCCTGCCCCCATGACTTATAATTTTTGTTGCTGCACTCATTTAAAGTTTATTCAGTGTGAATTGGGGCTGGCAGAAAGTTGTGAAAATGGTTCTTTTGACATCTGGCATATCTTTTAGAATTTTAAGGTATAACTTAATAAATCACTTCTATTCTGTTTTAAATAATAGAAATCTCCCCAGAATCTACCTTGCTTTTTAAGACTTTTCTTACTTCTCCTGGGTCACCATAAAGGGTAAACAAACCAGTGGTCTCTTGGTTCATTTTTAGTTAGCTGCTTGCTTGACGTTTCCATTTGAGAACTTTAAAATGTCAGGTGTAGTTTTCTTTATATAGGAGGTTTTTCAGATTCAAAGCCTTTCTAAAAAGCAAGCCTCCTTTTTGTGGTGGAACAATACAATTAGAAATGTTACTTGTCTGTCATTTTGGAAATGCAGTTGTTGATATCTGTACATTTCACATTTGTGTTGGATTTGAGGCATGCATGCCATCCACTAATAAAATGTCCTTTGTCAAGAAAGAAGAGTGGAGGTTTTCTTGTGGTTCTGGTTCTCCTAAGGTTTGTGTGGAGCAGGAGCATTTTCCCATGCATGGTTCCTAGCCGTGCTCTGTAAGCACTATCAGTATTTTGCAGTGCTGATTATTGGTGGTATGTAGCAGGGTCTGTTAATAAATTTAACTTTACTTTCTTTCTCCCAAGTGGAGGGTGCTTAAATACTCTTTTATTTTCCAGGGTGTGAAGATTTTTGACATCACCTCAAAGCAAAGAATCACCAATGTGCCACGGGATGATATAAGTCTTCGCCCAGATATGTATCCCTGCAGCCTCTGCTGGAAGGACAGTGTGACACTGATTATTGGCTGGGGGACTTCTGTCAAGGTGATTGTGCTTGTCTTTATAATAAGTTTGTGTTGTTATAGATCCACTGAGGGTGGTCCAAAGGAGTGTGGGTTCTCGAATGGCTTCTAGGAGCAAAAATATTTTCACTTGAATATTATGATGATGTGATAAGCATTTGATGCTCAAATTACTTTATGTGCATAAGTTTTAAGATATATTCTTTCTTTTCCATGCCATGCAAAACAGTTCGTAAACTTTTCCATGTTTAGAATGGTGCTGCCTTTATCAATCTTTTTAAAATTTCCCTCAGCTCAACTGACCTTAGCTGTGTATGGGACAGGTGATTTTTTTTTGGTTGGTAGGTTAGTTTTTCCTCTTTTTATTATTCTTTACATTTTCCTAGCTTTATAGTTTCGGGTTTAAAGTCCTTATTATCTAATATAAGAATAGCTACTCCAGACGTTTCCCTTAGCTTTGACTCTTAGCTTCTTTATTAGAGCTATTGATGGTGGAGAGAGGTTAAAATTAAATCATCCTGCTTGCTTGGTAATAATTTGATGGAGTAGAGGCTCAGACTTATTATCAATAATGAGATTTGGGAATATTTCCTGGCATATAATTATCTGAGCCTTATGTGCCTGCGTAAATGAAATTTAGCTGTTCTACAAAAGAGGCCCAAAGCTCATCCCATTTATTTCATGCCTGGCAGTGCTTCTGTTATATTAGATACCTCACAGCCCAACATTGTTTGCTTCCCTTTAAAAGTACATAACTTAATTTAAACAAAATAAACTAAAAATTAGCCGAGGTGAAAATGGTATGAGAAAGTATTCCGACAATGTCTAGTGGAGAGGCCAGGCTTTGGTGTCAGACCGAGCTGGGATCAACTCCACTTCTCTGGTTACTTCTGTGTGATCCTCTCTAAGCCTTACTGTCCTCAGTTGCAAAGTGGTGACACTGATCGTCTCCTCACATCTTAAGTTTTGGGAGGGAAAAAATGAGGTGATGCATGTAAAGAATCTGACATGTAATCGCTTGGTAAGTGTTAGCTCTCGTTGTACCATTTCATGACAGAAATGTCATGAAAAAGACATGGCTATTTAAAATTTACTCTTC
>NW_007732153.1:169479-172527 GCF_000696425.1 Galeopterus variegatus
CTTCTGTGTGATCCTCTCTAAGCCTTACTGTCCTCAGTTGCAAAGTGGTGACACTGATCGTCCTCACATCTTAAGTTTTGGGAGGGAAAAAATGAGGTGATGCATGTAAAGAATCTGACATATAATCGCTTGGTAAGTGTTAGCTCTCGTTGTACCATTTCATGACAGAAATGTCATGAAAAAGACATGGCTATTTAAAATTTACTCTTCTCTGGCAATGGATAACATAGAAATTATTAGTGCCATGATTGTTATTACTCAAGCAAATACTGTTACACTTGAGATAAGGTCCTCCTGTCCCTTACGTTGATGTGATTCTCCTTTCTTTTTAAATTGAATATGGGGTAATTGTCTTCATGTGTTAAATGATAAAAACGTGATTCGTATTTAGGGTAACAGGAAGGAAATTATGGGGACACATGGCAAGGTCACTGATTGCTACCAGAAATGCTTTCTGTGGTAGGCTGAATAATGGCCCCGTAGATAACAGGTCTAGTTCCTGGATCCTGTAAATGCTTCTTTATATGGCAAAAAAGTGAGTATTTATTACTTTATATGGCAAAAGATATGATTAGGTTAAGGATTTTGAGATGGGGGGATTATCCTGCATTATTTGCATGGGCCCTAAATGCAGTAACGTGTGTCCTTATGAGAGGCGCAGGGGATGCCAGCACAGCAAAGAAGGCAGTACCACCACGGAGGCAGAAATTGGGTGATGGCAGCCAAGGAATGCTGGCAGCCACCAGGAGCTGGAGGAGGCTGAGAACAGACTGTCCCCCGAGCCTTCGGAGGAAGTGCAGCCTGCCAGCACCTTGATTTCACCCCAGTGAAACTGATCTCAAGACTTTTAACCTACAGAACTGTAAGAAAATAAATTTCTGTTGTCTTAACCACCAAGTTCGTGGTAATCTGTTACAGTAGCCATAAGAAATGAATACGTTTTCACTGTGCCCAAATTAAGATCCAGCTTACATAAAATTTTCATGTCAAATGTTTTATTAAGGGGTCTTTTTTCTTTAGACTTATTTAGTTATATGTTGAGCATTTTTTCTCCGTTCAGAATCTTGGTGAGTTCTGCTGAGGCAAGAGAAGCTAAGGACATGGTCTTTCCTCAGAGAAAGAGCAATCTTGTTGGATAGAAACAACCAGAAGCAGTGTAATAAAGTGTGTGATTAGAACTAACCCTTGAATTTTATTCATTTGCCTAACAAACATTTCCCAAGTACCTGCAGTGTTCCAGGCAATGTTCCAGTGTTTCTGATACAAGAATAGACAAATGAGTGAATTGGTAAATTTACATTCTAGTGATGGGAGGTAGACAGAAACAGACAAGCAAGCAGACGTAGCATGTTGACAATGCTGCACACCAAGGAGAGCATTTCAACAAGGATAATGGGGAAAGGTGCTGTTTCATATAGGGTGGTCCAGGGACAGCCTTTCTTTTAACTGGTGTGTCATTTGGGCAGAGATCTGGAAGGAGGAAGCCGTGTAGCAACAAACTCATAAGGCAGGCGTGAGGTTGATGTGTTTTGGAGGAAAAGTGGGGAAGCTGCAATTGCCAGGGTGACTGGAGCAGGAGAGAGGAGAGGGATAGGAGATGAAGCCAGGGCAAGAGGGTGTGTGTGGGTGTGGGTGTGGGTGTGGCAGAGGCGGAGGAGCAGATCATGCGGGGCTCGGGAACCTCTTTGGCTTTTGATTTGAGTGAAATGGGAAGGCAGGAGAGGGGTCTGAGCTGTGGGTTGGTTAAATATCTAACCCGTATTTGGGGAGGGTCACTCTTGCTGCTGTGCAGAGCTGCACAGCCCGGGGGCAGGACAGAGGGGAGAGCAGTCAGCTACCTCAGTAAAAATAGTGTGGTCTCAGAACACCATAATGGAGCTGATGAGAAATGGTTGGATTCTGGATATATTTTGAGGGTACGCCCTACAGTATTAAGAATTCTACTTCTAGGAATTTATCCTGAGGAAACAAAAGTCCAAAATTTTCATATACAAGTATGTTGATTGCATTATTGCTTACAATACAGAGAAAAAGCTAGTAATCAAAAAGGAGATTGGTTAAGTAAATTATAGTACATTCGTATGATAAAATACTATAAAGACATAAAGGAATTATGTTGTGGAAGAATATGTAAATATTCTTAGTAATTCTTTAATTCTTAAGTATTAAATTATTTGTAGTAAATTGTTAGGTTAATGAAAGTAGCTTCCATAAAAAAGATTGTTAATGGTGTTTCTTTGTGCTGGGACAATAAGTAATGTTAGCTTTCCCCTCTGAGTTTTCTGTATTTTAGAACTTTCTGTATTGTAGCTATCCTAAGAGTAGCAGTTATAAGACAGCATTCTCTAAAAGAAAAAGGAAAAAAGCCTGACCCCTGACAAAAGTTGTGTAGGGTCAGTAGTTGACTTCGGGTTTGGTCTTACATGGATGGCTGAACTTATATAAATTTTTCTTGGTTTTTATTACAAAATAGAATATATTCACTTTAGAAAATACAGCAAAGAAAATAGAAAATACCCATAGTCTTACCACGCTAGAACAAACATTGCTAACACACATATGAGGGAACTTTAAAAAGTTCATGGAAAAATAGAATTAAAGGATACTATGAATATTTCTGTGAACTTTTTGAAGTATGTGTAGTCTGGTATATGTGTCTGTGAGTGATAGATACATAGATAGAGACTGATATATGGATACAGATTGAAATGTATACATATATTTTTACTCAAACTATGTACATATAATTTTTTAAAGGGGTTGGCAAACTTTTTGTATATAGCTGGTAGTAAATATTTTTGACTTTGCAGGCCATATACCATTTCTGCTGCTGCTTTTTGTTTTCTTTCTTCCCTCTCTCCTCCCTGCTTCCTTCCTTCCTTCCTTCTTTCCCTTTCCCTCCCCCCACTACCCCCTCTTTTCTTTCCTTTTTCTTCCCTTTGAAAATGTAAAAACTATTCATAGCTTATAGGCCATAACTAAAACAGGCTAGGAGCCAGGCTGTAATTGCCAACCCCTGATTTAAATTATGTAATACATTGCTTTTAA
>NW_007732153.1:173108-174651 GCF_000696425.1 Galeopterus variegatus
GCTAGGAGCCAGGCTGTAATTGCCAACCCCTGATTTAAATTATGTAATACATTGCTTTTAATGTATTCAAGATGAAAAGAGCATGTGCCACTTTTGCAAAGTGTTATTTAATAAAATAACCATGAAATAGATGGCTAATATGTAATCAGAAACACAAGGTCTAATGGGAACATAGCTCAGATTAGCAGTGGGCTTTTTTGGTTATGTACTCCTGCCAGAGCTTTATTCAAACAGTGACAGAATTAGTCCTTAAGTAGAGTTGCAGAGAACAGGTCATTGGAAACACGTTAAAACTATTTCGTAGTTTCCTTTCTTTCTTTGCCCTTGAATAAGACTTCACTGAAAAGTAATGTTGGAGAATGTAAGTAATGATCGCTATATGTCATTCAAATTAATTTCTTTCATTTAAGTCATAGGATAGATTGTGTACACTCCATCTTCATGGTTAAGTTAACAAAAGTATCATACATTAAATAAAATGTTAGGAAGACTTTTCCACCAAATGAGTAAAATGGCCTGTGAACTTATTTTCCAGATATGCTCGGTGAAGGAACGGCATGCCAGTGAAATGAGGGACTTGCCAAGTCGCTATGTTGAAATAGGTACGGCTCCACCACGCGTCTTTCATGTCTAAAACTTCGAAAGAGTATTCATTTTATTAAGCGGAAAACTACGGCCATGTCCTTCTTCAGGGCCTGCTTGATACCTTGATAACATACATCAAGAAGCTTTGAAGTTTTGAAACTTCACTATGGAGATCCTTTGTGTGACAATAATTTTGTAGTTGGCTTCAAAGTTGAATAACCATGGGTTTGGGTTCTGGTTTTGTTATTTACTACCTAGAGTTTGGACAAATTTCTACATGCTTCAATATTCTCATCTATATAATGTGGAAAAGAATACCCAAATTACAGGTTGGTTGTGAGAATAACAACAGTTAGTACGTACGTGCACACACCTAGCACAGTACTGAAACTTCGTCTGGTCAACTTGAATCTTCTAAATATTCATTTTCATCATCACTATCTGACCCAAGCTGCCATAGTCTTTTACCTAGACCACTGCAGCAGCCTCCGAATTGTTTTATCTCCTTCCACTATGAATTACTCTAATCTCGTCTCCCCACTGCAGTCAAAATACAGATCAGATCATGTTGTTATCCTTCAGTCCCTTCCCACTGTTCTTGGGCTAAAGGTGAATCTCCTTAGCATGACCACAGGGATCTGTGCCAGCCCTTACCTGTCTCTCTAGCTGCAGCTCATTGCAAGCTTCTCCTTGGTCTCTGCTGCATCCACATTGGCCGCCTTTCACCTGTCCAGGCTCCTCATTCCCCTCTGTCTAGAATGTTCTTCTTGCCTCTTTTCTCTTCATTGACTCTTTATCATCATTAATCATACCTGAGCTCAAGTGTTCCTTTCCTGGGAAGGCCCACTGGACCTCCCTTATTAGGTCATGTCCTCCCATTTTAGACACATATTAGTTCTTGTCTGCAGTGCAGTGATCCTGTGATTGTTCCATGCATTTCTGTCTCCTCCACCAGACC
>NW_007732153.1:175369-186228 GCF_000696425.1 Galeopterus variegatus
GTGCTAAATTATATTGTGTTGAGTGATCCGTGACTCTGGGAAACAGCTATTCAAGAGAACTATACCAGGGATGACATACCGTTACTTTTATAACTTGGTTTTATAACTTAGTGTGCAAAAATTATTCTGAGAAAAAAAGTTTTGTCTTATTATAAGTCAGTTGACAAGTTTATTTTCCCATTTGGATGATGGATGGGGAATATAAATTTGATGGGTCATTATAACAAGGTGAAGGTGAAATAAATCATTTGCACGTGACTATATTTCTAGAAACAGAAGGATGTACATTACCTACATGGCAAATGTGGTTATAGTGTTTAAATCTGGGCTGTTTTGTACTTCAAGGCAGAAGTTGGTGATAAGGTTTTAGTAATTTTTTTTTAACCTTAGAAGGATAAATACATAGCTCAGATTATGGACAGTAAGGGATATGAAGAACATAATAGTACTGAGAAAAGCTGAGGAGCAAGATTAAAGAGAACACTGACAACTAGAAGGTAAAGATAATTGTTCAAGTATCTCTCTCTTCTGCCGTTTGCCTACATAAAAAAACAAACAAACAAACAAAAAAAACCTGAGCATCTCAATGCGTCGTATCCTGAGAGATAAGTATTTAATAGTTTGAATATAGACAAAAAACAAAAAACCTCTGAGCATCTCAATGCGTCGTATCCTGAGAGATAAGTATTTAATAGTTTGAATATAGACAAATATTTTTTGAATAAAAGCAAAAACTGGGAATTTTTAAGAATGTAAAAATACATTCCTAGTTGCTGTTTATTGCTCGTGTACTAGGTATGGGGCATTGTGCTGTGCACGTGGCCTATGTTAACTCACTTCATTTTCATCGCAACCCTTTGAAGTGCAGGTAGTGTGCTTCTCCTTCTGTGGATGGAGAAATTGATAGCTCAGGGAAGTAAATAATTTGTCTAAGAACTTCATACCATGATGTTAAAACAGATAGAATTGAACTCTGCAGAACCACCAAGAAAGCTTCCAGGGAGGCAAGGCAGTTTGCCAGAGTGTGATCTGATAAGGTTACTTAACCTTCCTGAGCCATACTTTTCTCACCTTTAAATGGAGGTGATAATGTCTACCTTCGGGATGGTTATGAAAATTAGACACGACATAGGTAATGTGCTAACATGGTTCAAACCAAAGAGCCCTTGCAATGTAAACATAATTCTTGGCACACAGTAGATGCTCACTAAATCATGGTGGTTATTATCGCCATGCAAACTTCCATCCCAGCTCTGACTGCTAACAGTTGGCCCAGTGGTGGCCCTATTAGTCCGGAGCCCTGGGATCACATTATTATAGGGTAGTTCATCTGTACTATAATTTACGTGAAATAGACTGTGTGTGGGTACTAACATACCACATTACCAACATTTCACTACTATGGTTAATGGCTAAGTACCATTTTTCCTCTCTTGAGAGCAAACCTTTAAAACTATAAGCCATTTCCACAGCAGGAGGCAAAGTGGTTTAGATAAGAGTCCTTGAGTAGGATACGGGAAAGGGGAATTATTAGGAAGTCTCGATTACAATTTGCTTTACCCCTGAACAGTGTGAGCCACTATTCTTTAGTAAATGAAGTGAACATGGCATTGAGATTAGATATCTATGGTTGTATATTTCTTAGAAGCCAAATGTTTATAATGCTTTCTTATAAGTCAAAATCTTAAAAACAACACGACTCATTCTTGTCAATAGGATATTAGTTTACTCTTAAAAAGGAAAAATGATAAGGTAATAAAAATTAAGCTTACTGGCCAGTCACCAACCCACAAAGGGATTCTCTACACATAGGGCCTTTTGGATGCCATTTCTTCTTTAAAAGCAAATCGTCTTTGCTACTGTTCTTGTTCTAGCTTCACTTGGATCTCTTGTGCTCTCACAGGGTTCCCTAACCCGCTGGTTCTTATTACCGAAGTCTTCCATGATCTCTATGGAATGGTAGTTGGACAGGTGAAATGTTGTTGTTGGGAAATGAAACCAATATTTGGGTGTCATTTTCTGGGTGTCTTCTGCCAGGGCAGATGACTTATATGCAAGGAATTAATGACTGATTTTCTAGTCTTGATTTTATATGGAAGTTTGTTTTAAAAAATAATAATTGAGGTGGACAGTTATGTGAGAAGGTATATAGAATGACAAAGAAGGCAGGAAGAGAGGGAGAAGAGAAGGGAAATCCTTTTCACTTTAGTAAGTTGTAGCCATATCTTCGGTTGATTATATACTGTGGTCTTAGAATTTAGCACATCATTCTATTTTCTGCCTCTAGATTCATTGGGCAAACAGTGACCTGGCAATTGGAGATTCGTTTGCGTGGAGACAGAGAGTTGTGAGATCATTCTTATTTAGATCTAAGTATTTCTCTTGAGCCACCTGTTACCCTTTGGATTCTGGCATATATAGGTTACAGCAGTGGGATCGTTTTCTCGCGCACACGAGTGACACGGTCCCATCTCTTAGTCTGAGTCTCAGTAGAGATTATGACAGCTGCTGGTATCATTCAAGGTATTTATGCTTGAGAATCTAGCTGTGTATGGTTTTCTGTTCTGTTATAGCTCGATGAGCCATAGACATTATAGATAATATGTTAATTTTTCTGTTCTGCACTGAATTTTTTCCCAACATTTTATTATGAAAACTTTTTAAAATACAGAAGAGTGAAAAATTTTACAGTGAACATCATAAAACCTCCTAGATTCTGCAATTAACATTTTACTATATTTGTTTTGTTACACATCTGTTTACCTATCTCTTCCTTCTTTGGGGAAGGATGTAAACACTCTTTCCCACACAGTGCTGGAGACTCAGACATTTGTTGTTAGGAGTGAAATTGACTATTTTCTCCATAATAAGTAGCAGTAAGAAATCCGAAGCACCTGAAGTAACGAATCTATTTTGTTTCTTGCACAATAATAACCAGCAGACACAATGTTAAATACATTACAAGCAGAACGTTACTTAATCCTCACAGCATCCCAGTGGGTGGGGGCTAATTTCTCCACTTTATAGGATAAAGAGCTGATATTCAGAGGGGTCAGGTAACCTGCTCAAGATTATTACCTTTATAAGCAAAGAAGACAGCATTTGGACCCAGACGTCCCTAACTTCAAAGCTGCTGCTTATGACCATGGTGCCACAGTTCTTCCCATGCATTCCCACTGCCTAGCCCCTCACCCTGGCTTGTGGCCAGAGGAGCTGGAGAGAAGGACAGAGACATTCAGATACAGACCACTAGGTAGAAATTCCCTAGTATCCAAAGACGCTTTTATATATATATATCAGTGATGGTGCCTGCTCACCTGTGCTCTTAGCAGGTGAAATTGAAATGCAGTAGATTTATTTTTTGATTTTGCCCAGAGAGGTATCTCATTTGGAGCAGTAGAAATTGTATTTTCACTTGTTTTATTGTGAGATTAACAGGCCTTCATTGCTTTTCCTGCAGATTGTTAGAGACCCTTGAGAACATAGTTGCCTTGGATGGCTTTCGAAATTTTTTCTAAGCAAAGAGAACCAAAGATTGGGATTCTTTCAGCTCTTCTAAAGAGAAGAAAAGCCCTCATTTGCTATCTTTCAGTGTTTGACTTAAGTTTAGGTGATGCATCAAGGTAGTTTTTTTTTTTTTTCCTTTTTGTCTTTTTTACTGACTGGTAACGGGATTGCAACCCTCGGTGTCGCGCCCGTACCGGGGACCAGCAACGGGATCGTAACCCTCGGTGTTGCGCCTGCACCGCGCTCAGCCAGTGAGCAGGAACCGATCTCCATATGGGATCCGAACCCTCAGCGGGAGCACCGCTGCGCTCCCAAGCGGTGCACTCTCCAGTGCGCCACTGGGCCGGCCCCTGCATCAAGGTAGTTTTATGTTTACATTGTAAGGGCTCTTTGGTTTGAAGCTTCTCACCTAGCAGGTCCTTGACTTTCTCCTTTCCCTTGTCTGAACAGTTTGCTGTAATTTACTCACTAAATAAATACTCCTTGTTAGTGCTGCTTCATGAGTGCTGCAGTAGATGGGATAATCATATCGGTTTAGTTTTGTCATTCAGTTGACAGTAGTATGCTGAATATTGTTCAGAAAATTTGGAATAAGATTGCAAACTAAACACATTTTAAGTGTTTTCTGACCTGTGTGTACTATTGGCTCCTGTCTGATTTGAATGTTTTTGTTATTTTCGTCCACTAGCTATTCTCCTTAGTGTCACGCATAGACCCTATTGGTAGGCAAGGACCACTCAAGACAAAGATATGGTCCTCAAATCACTCAGTTTATTACACACATACACACACACAATATTAATCCTTAACCCACTTATTTAAACTAAATGATCCCTCAGGGCACACTATACACAGCTCCTATTTTTGTCCCGTTAGGAACAGGTCAGGTAGCTTATGTCTCCAGTGTGAGGTCCTTTCCTGACTCACATCCACCAGGAACTGGATACTTCTGATGGAGCGTGGTTGATAATCCTTGAGACCGTGGCTTGAAGAGCGGTGTACACTCGGGTTCCTTGTTGAACTCCCAGAGGGAACAGCACCTCATCGGCAGTACCGTCCTGCAGTCCAGCAGTTCAATGAGTGCCCCAACTTGGGGCTTTTGCCTCTGTTCTTTTACACTCTGCTCGAGGTCTGTTGGGGTCGATTAAGTCCTTATCTCAGAGTTACAGTTGAGTTCTCCCAAAGTCCAGATGGTAAAATCTCAAAAGGTTGTGAGTGGTTAAGGCTCAGGGCATTCACATCACGTGGACATGTCCTGCTTAGGTCTGTCAAGTTCATGATGTAAGTTCCCTAACCAAAGTTCCTCCATGACACTCTAGTATAAAAACACTTATTTAGTACTTGCAACAATCCATTCCCTGATTCTCTCAAATTTACAAACATATTTGGGGGAGTTATTTTTTACTTTTACATTTTCCAGTAATTACCTTATACAATACAGTTATGACTACAACACTTATTACTATTCTACAACAACTTCGTTAACATTATTCCACCAATGGTTAAAGCCAACTCTAAACATAGTAACAGGGTTCCCATCACTCCATGATCCTCTACACAGCACATTTCTTCTAAATGTTCTTGTCACTAGCTGAACTAGGATGCGTGCCGTTGCTGCAGTTTACTTTTCTGACTCACTGTGTAAGGTATTGGCGTGTAGAGCAGCTACCATGTGTGCTACGTTTTTTGTGGTTTGTTGGGGTTGAGTAAGTAATTTTTCATTCTCCTTATGGAGAACCTTCATATGGTTTTAGTTTTCCTCTATACCTTGTCAATAACCTTAGTATCAATCCATGATTGTTGTTCAAAAAATACCTTAACCTGAGGGCTAGACTGTTGTATTTGTTGTTTTATATCTATGGCAGCAAGCCAGGTTTGATTATTCTCCACATGTGTTATATTAATTATGTTAAATAGCGATTTATATTCATTATCTAAGGTAATATTTATGTTTGTCCTACTTGTGTGATTATAAATCAAATACAAACCTTCTCCACACAATACCCATAAATCAGATCATAAATCTGTTTGGGTGGATCTACTAAAGCTACTTTAGCATATGAACTCATTAAAGTTACTGTATTGGGTGCCACATAGGTACGTTGATTAAACTGAATCAATTGGTGCATTCTAACAGGGTAAGTGTCATTAAGCATTTATCTAAGGCACATACCCACAAAGTAACTCCATTTTGTACTGTCTTGCTGGGTACATTTAGTGCTTCAAAGATAAGAGTTTGGTTTTGACCAAATAGTTCTATTATATTTAATTCACAAGATTCGTCAGAATAACAACCACCTCTCCATTCTGGGTCCAATATCATCATCTCTTGTGTTGGCGGTACCCAATGTCCCAGCTGTAATATCATTCTGATATTATCCTATCCTCATTCCAGTAAACTTTGTACTTATTTACATTTTTGTTCCACTTGCATGGCTTTTAGTATACCTAAATTTTTGTCCTGCCAAGCCTCTAGCTTTTTCTCATTTTGTTCCATTTGTCCTAATACCTTAATATCATATTCTTGATGATCTACGAGATGATTAGTCAATACTTGAGCCTTTTATAAACTACTAGAGATCTCATCTAGGGTATGATCTACAAGAGCCAATCTCTGTTTTACCCCCTTTTCATATTTCATCAAATTATGCTTTACTTACTGAATTTGGTCCGCATTATCTGCGTTACAAATTGTTTGCCAGGTTCCCACTCCCAGCAATGCCAACCCCAATTGGAGTGGTCTTCTAATGGGGTTTGGTACTGGTGGTGGTAGATCAGGTAAGCTGGGCAGGAGATAAGTAGGTATAACATTTTTACATACTGGATGATTATAGGTCCAGAATTGTTGCTTAGTAAATAACAACTTAGTGTGGAACATTTGTGGATGGTAAATTAGCCTTTTAGCTGATCTAGGTTGAGGTACCAGCCATGGTGGATACAGAATTTTAGGAGGAGGTCTAATGTGACCAGATGTCCATGCTGGTTTCCAGTGTTCAGTCCATAAGTAGACAGAATCATTATATTTTCCTCTATAGATGTAACATGGACCAGGAGAATGTAGTTTCACATAGCATTTGTCAAAAAAAAAAAGGGGGGGGGGGTAAGTCCAGACGGGAACTGCTGGGTTTACCTGTGTTTCATTAACAGTGGGTGATTGAACAGCCCGTTCTTGCATATGCCAAGCATTAGCATAAGATAACAACTTATTAAATACATAAGGTGATAATCCAGTTTTAATTTGTTTTGCCTTTTCTATGTCCATCCATTTGCTAGCTTTTAAACCATAACAAAACCAGCATTGTAAACTTTTATCCTGTAAAAGATGATTGTTGTAACCATCATAATGGTATTTAGACTCAGCAAATTAATTACAAAGGGGAAAGTGTAACCTCTGTACCTTTGTACGTAAGGTAAAATTTTTCTGTTAATTTTATCATAAGCATATATAGTTGAATTAGAATAAGACCTATCCATTGGATTTTCAAATGTTTGGTTCATTCTCATCCAACTTATAGGCATGGCCTTATTTCAGTAGGTTGTAATCCATACTTTGTTTGCAAATGTTTAGGATATGTGCAAGCTGGCATCCAATTGGGAATATAATATTTTTGCCACCAGTAATCTGTATTGTATAAATTTGAGTGTGGTGGGAACAAATAATCCAATCGTTTAGTTGCATCCGGTTCGGCTGTGGCTGATGACCAACAGTTATTCTCATCCAGTTGGGTTGTTTTTTAAAATGTTTTAAAATTAGATACAATTGGTATTATGTTAGAAAGAATGGTTGCTTGTTTAGGATTATAAGCTGTTCCATTCCACCATATAGATTTATTGGTAAGTATTGTGTATAGCTGAGGCCACAAAAAGGCAGGTTTGCCCACAGGTTTGTTCTGTATACTTTGTCTAATTTCAAAATGTGCAGCAGATCCCCAAATAATTGAGAAGCATTATAAACAGGACCTGCCTGAAATAAGTTAACAAATACTTATCATTGCATGTTGGCAGTTTGCCCAACGTTGGCCTTATAAATCTTTAACAAAACTATAACATGCCATTTCCATTGAGGAACAAAAAGGTATTTATGTTTGATCTGTTTAATTCAGTTAGCCTGCCTGAAATAAGTTAACAAATACTTATCATTGCACGTTGGCAGTTTGCCCAACGTTGGCCTTATAAATCTTTAACAAAACTGTAACATGCCATTTCCATTGAGGAACAAAAAGGTATTTATGTTTGATCTGTTTAATTCAGTTATGTTTAAATGTTGTAATTAGGTATGCCAGTATTTTGCCTGTGCCTGCAGTGCATTGTTGTTATCTTCCATTTTATGTAATCTTTTAGTATTATGATAATACTTACCATCAGTAATACTTATGCACACCCAGGTAGAAGTTAATTTAACATAAGAGTTGTTCACTAGAGCTGACATATTCGCCGCAAAACCTGTAGTGCATACATACTGCCAAACTTCACATTGTGTAATAGCATGTGCCCAAGTAGAACCTTCCCGTCTAGATACAGGGAAGCTTTCAGCTAATGGTGAGGCTTGGGGTAACGGATGTGTAACATCCATAGGTGGCATCCATTGTACCCAGTCTAACTCCTGTGGGGCTAAAGGCTTCTTATCATTAAAATAAGCACTAGATGTTAACATATCTGTGCTGTTCTTAAAAAGGTAATGCGCTGCAGACAGATTTTTTTGTAGTACGCCGGGCAAAGTTAGTAAACGTAGGAAAATTAGGGAAGTCAGTTAATTTGGAAGTAACATCACAGCGTATGGAGCAGTTTCCAGTGACAGGTTTCTATTCCTCCCACTATTCATGGGGTAGTGGGAGGTAATCAGGTGGTTGAAGGTAAAATTCATGTTTAATGTGATCTAATATGTTATTGCTTGGTTTACCATAATGGCAATTATAATCCTCATCCTCACCCTCAGTGGGTTCTGTATTTTCCTTAATGGGTTTAGCTCAAGGTTGGTCCCCAAAATTCATGTAATTGTCAAATAAATTTTGTTGTAATTTTTGCCAGCAAGTGGAATTTACTTCTTCCTGTGGAGGTTGTTAAAGTTGTAGCAGCTTGTAATAATTGAGCAGAATGTCCCCCTTTTGTTGGTAAGAACAAGAAGGGTGACTTTGTGTGGGACACAACTTTGTAGTGGAAATAAAAATAGAGGTTTTTAAAGCTGCAAATTGGGCGTATTCCTCATTACGTAGCACAAATTAGGATTATAGCAATTATTTGGGCTATCTAGGCAATCTTGCAGGTTGGGCTTTAATCCCCCCAATGCGGGGTTCCCTTTAATCAATACAAGTGTTCTTTAATGCACCTATTATATCAAAGGTACATATATGGCGTAATACTAACCAGGATTGCAATGAGCCATTATATGCAAATAAGTGAACAGCTTTAGTATTAGATGCATAAGCTTTCATATACCAAACATTTTATCTAGTAATTTTAAAAGTATTAAATACTGTTTGTTCATCTATATGTATGGTTTGGTCTGTGTTAATTGTTGTTGGAATGGTGGTGGCAGTAGTAGAGTTAGTGGTAGTAACAGCAGTAGAAGAGTTGGTAATACAGTTAAAATGCAGAAGGCACTAGGCCAGGTGTAGACCAGGAAGGAGCCGACAGGTGGTGTGGGTTATCCTCCTGTTGAAAACACTCTACAAATAATTGGTATTGAACAGAAATGAATTGCAATGCCTATATTATTTCTTCTTTCAAACTTTTGAAGTGTGTCAAAGGCCTTATCTTAGCCTAAGTCTAAGAGATCTCCTCCTTACTTCCTGAGATGGAGATACTGTAATACACAGTGTGTTGTTCAATAACTGATGAGCAGACAAGACAGTAGCACTTCCCTGTGCAAAGCTGCGTTCTGTGCAGTCGCCGCATGGAATGCAATTGTCTCCATTAGCAGTAGTACTGTTGCAACTGTCAGAAGCATTACAACTAAGGCAGATAGAGTATCTGGTAATATTTCTCTTGTATGGTAATAGGGTTGTTAACTGAGGGCACTACATGTAGTGGTTAGTAATTAACATCAAGGCTACAAGTGCCCTGTGGTGGTACACAACAAGTTAGTATCCTCACAACAATGGAGGCAGTAAGCTTAACTGAAACTGCTTATGTTTAAGAATCTTGTATATGCTAAACATCAATCTCCTGCAGAGGTAGGAGCATTACTCCCAGTTGTGTACAACAGTAAAAAGGTTGATAGTAGTGACTGCAGAAAGGGATGCTTCTATCCAGTGGATGTAAAGATTTCCAGCTTTTCTTTGATGCAGTATTCCCTTCCCATCGACTAGCCAGTAAATGTTGCCGTCTCCTGAAGCCACTATTTCCTTTGAAGAAAAAGTTTTAGAATTAGAAGGGTCCTTATATATTACTTTGTAGTTTGTAGGTACTACTTTTTCTTCTTCCTTTAATATTGTCCTCGGCCATTGAGGTTGCAGTGCTTCCTCACGAGGAAATTTCCTTTTTATTCTTGATCTGCCATTTAAAGAAAAAGATGCTATATCCAAGGCTTCTTACCACCCATTACTGTCCACATGTGCCAATTCCTGTTTAAGTAAACCATTCCATCTTTCTGTTACCTGCAGCTGTAGGGTTATATGGAAGGTGATAGTTCCATCTAATATCTAAGTTTTCAGCCAATTGTTGAATTTGTTTTCCTGTGAAATGAGAACCTTGGCCTGATTCTATAATTCTGGGACTTCCAAGTGAAGCAATCCGTTTATAAATTGCTTGTCTAGTAGCATTTGTGTTGGGTTTACAAGCCACTTGAGCTAGTCCCAATCTAGTGTGAACATCTACCATAGTATAAGCATATTTTTGTGGGTGGTTTATGAGATAAAGATCCAATAAAATGTTTGTACTAAAAAATTAAATATATCTGGTTTGCAATGGGTGGTTGGCTCTCTCTTTAAGTATTTTAAAATCTTTCCTTGACATTGTTCACAAGCGCTGATTGCATTTTTAATTTCAGCCCAAGTAACTTGGATATTCCATCTGGTTTGCAATGGGTGGTTAGCTCTCTCTTTAAGTATTTTAAAATCTTTTCTTGACATTGTTCACAAGCGCTGATTGCATTTTTAATTTCAGCCCAAGTAACTTGGATATTCCTTCTTTCAAACCACAAGAACATGTTGTGTGTTCCTCTGTGTCCCACGTATGTGTGTAAAGTTAATATCTCTTTAGGCAATAACTTTGTACGTAATGGGGGTTGAATTTCCCATCCAGATTCTTTCCTTCTTATCTTAATCTTTGGAATTGGAGGTTCTAATTCTTTCTTAATCTTTGGAATTGGAGGTTCTAACTCTGCTTTCTTTATGCATTTGTCTCCCCATCCA
>NW_007732153.1:186418-190612 GCF_000696425.1 Galeopterus variegatus
CTTTCCTTCTTATCTTAATCTTTGGAATTGGAGGTTCTAACTCTGCTTTCTTTATGCATTTGTCTCCCCATCCATATAGTTTAATAGTGGTAATTGGATTTTTAGTTTCTAAACTTGGATCTTCTCTCTCCCTAATTGTCCATTCGCCTTCTCTCTTATGTATTGTAAGAGGTGGTACTTGTTTAATTGCCTTACAGTCTTCTACCTTAGCTAACTTGTCTGCTGCCTCATTAGATGTTGCCTCTGAGTTGTCTTGGTTAGTATGGGCACTAACATGAGTAACATAGTATTTTAAGGGAAAACTCTCAAGCTTCTCCCTAGCTTCCTTGGCCCACACTGGTTTACCATTAATAGTAAATTAGGTAGTTTTCCTTTTGGCAGACCAAATAGCCGATCCGTTGGCTAATGCCCATGAATCTGTAAAAATATATATATGTTTTTGGTTTTCCTCTACTGACTGCTCTGCGGCTAATAAGGGTGTGTGTACCTCTGCATTTGGGGCAGAATTGTCTGTCCCTTCTCTGATTAGTATTTTGCCATCCGAGGGCCTGTAAGCTGCTGCTTTCCAATGGATCTTTCCTCCTTTGATCACTGATGACCCATCCTTAAACCATGCATTTCAGTGAAGGTGAGCAGGAGACCCCCTGTTTACCAATAGAGTTATGGATTTGGGTTTCCCTCTGAATAAATTCAGGTGGGTTCACCTCCAGTGCATGTATGTCTTTGGACAGGTTAGAGGGTGTGTCTTGATGCGTCACATCCCTCGAGGAAAGATACCATTTCCAAGCACAGAGCATGGCGTCCGTGGACAGCCCACGGAAGTCCTTGAGGGACATTTCCACCCATGGTAGCAGTGGTATTAAGGCCCTGATGCCGATTGGAACATCTCCAGTTAGAGGCTCAGTTTGTTTTAAACCTTCATATGGTGTCCAAATAGTCTTTTCAAATAGGGAATATTTGGTCTAGGCATAGGAAATGTTTTAGTCCAAAACCTTAGAGGGCAAGACTTATGGTCTCTAGTCACCCACAGTTACCATGAACCATGTTCTCCCGTGTATATTACTTCTGGCCTTAATTTTTCTCCCTCTTGAGGAAGAAACATTTTGTAATGTTTTCACATAGTCCTTAAGAGTATCTAAGGCCCTTTGCTGGCGTCTGTTCAAAGTCTTTGGCTTTCCTAGTGACTGAATATATAGGTTGTAAGATAATGTCGAGATATGGGATATGTTGCCTCCAGTAGCCAAATAGTCCGATTAACCTTTGAGCTTCCTTCTTATTAGCAGGAATGGGGATGTTATCTATTTTATCTGTGATGGTCTGAGGTATTTTATGACCCTCTGGCATCCATTGTATCCCTAGAAATTTTACTGAGGTGCTTGGACCTGTGGTCTTTTCTGTATTTATAGTCCATCTTTTATCTCTTAAATCCTTAATAAGTTGCTCTTTATCTTTCCCTGCCTGTTCCTTTGTGGTTCCCATAATAATAACCTTATCTATACAGGTTAAAATTTTGGAATCATATCTTCTTACATCTATATGCTCAGTAAGTATCACATGTGCTATTACTGGAGAGTTTAAATAACCTTGTGGTAGTCTGGTAAATTGATACTGTTTTCCTTCCCATGAAAAGGTAGTAAATTCCCAACAGCTTGGATGTAGTGGAATGGCAAAGAACATGTCAGACATATCTATGGCAGCAAAATACTTAGCCTTGGACATAGCTATCAAATTTATTATTGTATCAGCTTCTGGTAAAACACCATTTAATTCTGATGAATTGGCATTAAGTGCTCTAAAAATCTATAGAGAGACTACAGGATCCATTAAGTTTCTTAACAGGCCAAACAGGACTATTGTATCTGACTCCCTTTACAAACTATAATACCTTCCTTTGATAGCTCTTGTATTTTATTTGTAACTTCTTGATGTCCCCCTTTAATGGGGTACTGTTTTATAAATGTCGGTTTTCTAGGAGTAGGAATTATAACTGGATCCATTTTAATTTTATTTAGCCTTGTTTGAAAGAGTTTCATTCTTTTAAGAGGCATCTATTCCTGTAATAGGGATGGAATTATATCCATCCCCAGGATGTCCTCTCCTTCCTCACAATAATACATAGTACACTTAATTGGGCATCTGTTATAACATAAAATTTCAACTTGATCAGGATAACTATAAATTTGAGATCCTCCCAGTTCCCTAGTTATGCATGCCTTGCCCTTATTTAATGGCACAGCTTTAATTAATGATATTTGGCTACCAGTATCTAATAAAAAAGTTGTATATACTATAGTTTCTATACTATTAGACAGTTTTACACACAGTTGTACATAAGGTCTATTATATGGTTTATAGGTTCGCCAAGGATAAATAGTGTCTTTACAGGTTAAATCTTGAAGCTGACCAGACCTCTCTCTTTCCTTGAGTGGCCTGGTCGCCACCTGCTTTTTGTCATCTCCTCTGCCTGCTGTATGGTATCTCTCTGAGCCTGCTTTGAGAGCCTCTAGAAGGCTGTTGGCCATCTGCTTAGATTCTTTTTTCAGCATGTTTTTCCCTTAGATTTTGTTTATATCTGTCATCTCCCTCTGTTGTATTCTTTCCATGGCAGTGGGGTTATTAAATGTCTTACTGTAGAAAATCTTTGATGTCCCTCTACTGCCTGATCTTCAGTCATCTCATAATTCCTTCATTCCCTGGAATATCACTTTCCGTTGTTAGGGGAGTTGCTTTCACACCATGGGTTTTAGCCTTTTGAGAAGACCTTTTCTGATTAAATGTTAATTTCTTTAATCATTGTATCTCTGACATTAGCTGTAGTTGTTGAATAGCTTGAGAAAATGTATTTATGAGAAATTATATTCATGAATGCCATTCTGATCGTTTCAGGAGCCCCCCTTTCCTAAGCTTTCTTTGCACTCCCTTCCATAGGGCAATCTAAAGGTGTGCAGTACTGCTGTCTATGGTCATAAATAAATCTTAAAGTTGATAATTTTTTTTAGATTTTTGATCCCTTCTGCAGTGGAAGACCATTTCAGTAATGACCCAAAGGTAGCTGGATCAATAAATGAGTGTGATAGTCTCTATGCTCTTGCAATCCAGTCCCACAAAGAGTAAACTTCATTAAGTGCTCCCTGGGCTATATTTACTAAATGTTGATTAGACAAGTGGTCCTCTGCTTTAGAAGAAATCTGTAGCATTTCATAACCAGATAGAGCAATAGTGTTTGCTCCTCCTTCCCATACTGCTGTTATCCAATCTATATCTGAAACTAAATTCTGGGCAAAGTCAGTTCTTATTTTTTATAATTCTGCCCTCGTATATTCTCTTTCCTCTCCCACTCTCTGGGGTTGTCTGATTCCATGATTATAATCTAAAACCATTTTGCGGATGATTATTGGCCTGGCCTGGACCAGAATCCCCCAAATGGATCATCATAATCCCCTGGATCCTCGGGGTGTGAATTAGGATTGGGCTCAGTTAAGTCCGGTGTAGATTTATATATCTCTGCACTAGGACTTTTCCCTTTTTCCTATCCTGATCTACATCTGTAATAGTTTTTATGAATAATGCAGGGACTTCTTTGAGATGTGCCCTAGCCAAAATGGGTTCTAATGCTGATGGCCCTGTGAGTCCTGCCTTCACATCTTTTGGAACAGCGTAGGGTAGTTTACCTTGGACTGTCTTTCAGTATTTCCCCAAATTATCATTAGTACTACACACATCTTTTTTTTCTCTAAATTTCTTAAAGGTGTGCCTTAATTTAGCCAACATTATGCAAGTTTTTTAGCCAACTGAAAAAGTAACTTAATTTCCTTTTTATAAAGATACCACTTAATTGGGCCTAACTTGGTCAGGTTTTCTTGCCACCCGGCCAGTTTCTTTTCCCCTAAATTATAAATTCTTTGGGATAGACATCTCCTCATATATCATATTAATTTTATCATTTATCTTATCAGATCCTGCCGACTATACCAATTGTCACGAGTAGACCCTTTATTAGTAGGCAAGGACCACTTGAGACAAAGATATGGATGCTCGAATCACTTGGTTTATTACACACACACACACACACAATATTAATCCTTAACCTACTTCTTATTTAAACTAAATGATCCCTCAAGGGCACACTACCCACAAATCCTATTTTTATCTGTTAGGAACAGGTTAGGGATCTTACATCACTGGCGCAAGGTC
>NW_007732153.1:191261-193275 GCF_000696425.1 Galeopterus variegatus
AGTAGGCAAGGACCACTTGAGACAAAGATATGGATGCTCGAATCACTTGGTTTATTACACAAACACACACACACACACACACACACAATATTAATCCTTAACCTACTTCTTATTTAAACTAAATGATCCCTCAAGGGCACACTACCCACAAATCCTATTTTTATCTGTTAGGAACAGGTTAGGGATCTTACATCACTGGCGCAAGGTCCTTTCCTGACTCACATCCAGCAGGAACTGGATACAACTTATAGAGTGCTATTGATGATCCTTGAAACGTGGCTTGAGAGCAGTGTACACGCGATTACCTTGCTGAACTCCCAGAGGGAACAGCACCTCATCAGCAGTACCGTCCTGCAGTCCAGCAGCTCAACGAGTGCCCCAACTTGGGGCTTTTGCCTCTGTTCTTTTACACTCTGCTCGAGGTCTGTCGGGGTCGATTAAGTCCTTATCCCAGAGTTACAGTTGAATCCTCCCAAGTCCAGAAGGTAGTATCTCGGAAGAGTATGATCAGTTAAGGCCCAGGGCATTCACATCACATGGACATGTCCCGCTTAGGTCTGCCAAGTTCATGACGTAAGTTCCCTAACCAAAGTTCCTCCATGGCACTCTAGTATAAAATCTCTTATTTAGCACTCCCAACACTCAGTTTCACTTCCATGTGTCAGGTCTTCTCCATAGCTCGATGGTGTAAAGCATTGTAAAGCCACTTCTACTTTAATGTGTCTGCTTCATAGCACAGCCCTAAAGCTGTTGAACTGTTTTGGTTTCCAGATGTATTTTCATTGATCAGTGGTCATGCTGACAAAGTATCCAACTTACCGAAAAGTCATGGGCATTATATCCAGTTGATTATGATGTACTGACATCTGGTGACTCAGGGGTCAGTACCTCTTGGGAACAAGGCACTATCATAAAGGGCTCTCGATGCTTTTTTCATAAGTGACTATAAGACAATGAATGGTATTTGTTCCTGTTTATAAATTGCTTGACAGACTTTTTTGTTTGTTTCTTTAAGAATCATAGAAGCTAAAATATATAGGATATCACTTTATTTAGCTTCAATGAAGAAACAAAATCCTTTTGGGTCACATTTAGTCAATGGGTATTTTGGAACCAAGAAAGGGATAAAAAAGTAAAAAAAAAAAAAAAAAAAAAAAAAAAAAAAAAAAAACAGCAGCAGCAGCAGCTTGGGTTCTGTGCTGCAGTGCTTGTGGTGAGTTGCTGAGCCCTCGCTATGTTCCAGCCAGCTGCCGTGCACGTTTGATCAGAGCACTCTGTGTTCTGATGTGTATTTTCTAGTGGATTTATATCTGGGAACAATAAGACTTTAAATTCCTAGTTCTGCTTCCTTCTACTTAAGTGACTTAAGTCAAGTTACTTAACCTCTCTGAGCTTCAGTGCCCCTCTAAATTAATGATGGGATTGTTATGGTGAAAAGAGACACTGTATGTAAAATACGCAGCATGATGCCTCTCAGTAATGTTCATTAAACAGGAGCTATTATTAACGTTACTGTTAAATTTAGTTACTGAGAGAGAAAAATAGTGGTTTCTTTTAAAGTCAGAAGATTAATCAAAGATTAATCTTTTAAAGTATTGTATTTCATAAAGTGAATTGAAAGAAAATTGGGGGAGAGATATAAATAAGGATTTACTGAATTATTCTGAAGACATTAATACATTTCATAACTGCATTTCTCAGTTAAAATATGACTGCAAACCTATATGTGACGGAAGTACAAGTAGTGGTCGAGAGTATTGACTTAAATGTCATCTCTTATAGGTTGAAATAGACAGATATAAAGTAAGATAACCTAGTTGTGAATTATTTGGACAATGGCCTTTTTATTTAAATCTTGATTTTTATCTTTTGAAATCTAATACTCATGGAGGTTTTTAAAAATTGTTTTGTGTTTAAATGAAATGAAAAATTTGTTTTTTCACGTGATAAACGTGGTTCCCACCTTTACGAGGCTATGGTCATGGCTGTTGCTGCTGTTTCCATTGCACACACA
>NW_007732153.1:194058-194502 GCF_000696425.1 Galeopterus variegatus
TGGTTCCCACCTTTACGAGGCTATGGTCATGGCTGTTGCTGCTGTTTCCATTGCACACACACCTCTGGAAACTAAATTGTCTTCTTTGTACTGTTTCTTGCTTTACACCTATTCCCATTTTTGCATATAGCATGTAGTATTTTAGTTATTTCTTTAGATACGCAGATTCAGTCTCCTTTAAGTCATGGTCAGGGTCTTAGTCATCTTCACGTTTCTGGAAAAATGTCTTATGCATAATTGGTGCTCTGTCATTCTCTATTGAATCAAGTTATTGATAACCCTCAGAGATTTCAGACCCAAGTTGCAAGAAAGTTTTTTCTTGTTAATTTTTATTTCAGTCACATGGCATTCATTCTCAGACTGATAAGAGTGTGTGCTATTGATGGCCCAACATTATTTATGTATTTGTGACTCTAACTCTCACGCCATTGCCCTGGGTAATAT
>NW_007732153.1:196110-198228 GCF_000696425.1 Galeopterus variegatus
AAGTTCTAAGAAAAAGCGAATAAGGAGCAGACTGACATCCTTGGCAGTGAATGCACATCAGGACACACCCACACAACAGACCACGACTGCAATTCCTGTTTCAGAAGGAGCCACATCTTTAAAAAGTGATGTAATGCGTGAAGGAACAGAAATCAGAATGTAAAAATCTCAAATAAGGTAACAGACCTCAGGAAGCATTTATTAAAAAAAGCTTATTTCAGGCATGAAGACTAAACAAAAAGGAGACGAGCAGATACACACGCAGTACTGTGAAAGGAATAGAAGGGGGAAGGAACATTTTAAAAATCACAAATCAATGAGGGAAAAAAAAAAGCTTATTTGACAGATGCTGAAGACAGGCAAAGATGATTCAACCTACAAATAGACAGTCCCTGAAGAAAAAGTGAAACGAGAGTGGAACACATACCAGACACAATAAGAAAAATTTCCTGAAACTACAAGAAACTATAAATTTCAGTAGCCTACTGTGTATCTGGAAATAGTGACCCATGATGAGCAACATCAAGATATGTTCTAATAAAATTACTGGACTTTAAAGACAAGGAAAAAAACTTCAGGGCGTGCAGAGCTGCACTGCCGACTACGGTCGTCACTGGCCACCTGTGGCTGCCGTCTTCTCATTGTGGTGGGTGCAGGGTGAGAGGTGCTGCATACCGGATTCCAAAGACTTAACATGGTCTCATTTATAACTCTTTATGTTGTTACATGTTGAAATGATAATATTTTGATTATGTTGCATTAAATAAAATATATTGTTAAAAATTCACCTCTTTCTTTTACTCTTTGTTGTGGCTACTAGGAAATTTAGAATTACTCGTCTCTTGCATTTTGGGCTTGTGCTGTATTTCTGTTGGGCAGCACTGATCAGGAACTGTACCCTCTCTTCTGGATCAAGGCTGTGTACAGAATCATATTCATCATCCTCATTCTGGATCCAGAAGACCTCCCTGAATAGAATGTTCATGTCCATAGCCTTTTTGAAACTCTCTCTCTGTTTAGCATCTCTGTCTTTTTCTAGCGTGTCTCGGAGTTCTTTATCCTGCAGAGTAAACGAGAGTGCAGAGTCNAGTTTTTTCTTGTTAATTTTTATTTCAGTCACATGGCATTCATTCTCAGACTGATAAGAGTGTGTGCTATTGATGGCCCAACATTATTTATGTATTTGTGACTCTAACTCTCACGCCATTGCCCTGGGTAATATAAAGTTGAAGTATAACACCAATTTATTAAAATTTTGTGGTTGGGGGATTCTGAAAAGGTGGTGGTGGTAGCAGCAAAACTTCTCAGGCTACCTGAATATCACATAAAAACGGAACAACTAAATTACAAAACCACAAACCCGTAGGCAACAACTATAACAAAACTGAGTGCCAAGGTAGCCCTGAGAACCTCCAGACAGAAGTGGATGGAAGAAACACTGACAGCCACAAGACCTGCTGTGATATCAGCACCTGTGTGAAAGAAAGCAGAGGAGAGCAAGGGGTCATCCAGCAGACTCCAGAGCAGAACTCCAACACGGCCAGCCGGTGTTCCCTGGAAGGGACAGTCGGTGCGCTCTGAGCAGGGTGGGCACAGGGCCGGCTTTAGGTGTGAGCTCTCACAGGACAGGGCAGCACTGGGGAGGAACTGCTGGAAATGCTCATAGAGACTGAGCAGGACAGGAACAGGAGAAATGAAAGGGGTGGTCCAGATGAAAGTGGGGAGGACAGAGCCAGGACATCTCAGAACGCAGGTGGCCAGATTTTTCATACCAAATGAAAATAGCAGAATAGGAAGATCTGTGAAGTCAGAAGAGCTAACCCAATCTCTGCCTAAGAATTTAGGGACAGTGATTTCACCTAAAAGCAAGCAACAGGGGGGCCGGCCCGGTGGCGCACTGCTATAGTGCGCTGCTTGGGAAGCGCGACGGCGCTCCCGCCGAGGGTTCGGATCCCACATACAGACTGGCTGCTCACTGGCTGAGTGAGGTGCGGGAGCAACACCGAGGGTTGCGATCCCGTGGCCGGTCCCGGTCCGGTACGGGTGCGACACTGAGGGTTGCGATCCGTTGCCGGTCACGAAAAAAGACAAAAAGGAAAAAAAAAAAAAAAAAGCAAG
>NW_007732153.1:198466-207272 GCF_000696425.1 Galeopterus variegatus
TGTCTTTTTCTAGCGTGTCTCGGAGTTCTTTATCCTGCAGAGTAAACGAGAGTGCAGAGTCTCCACCGAGGTGAGGAGGACTACGACAGCTCTGTTGCTTGCGTCCTTCATCATCCGAGTGACCCAGCACACTCTCTGCAGGCCTGCAGCCGTCGCCTCACCTTCTCAGTCACCCTGCTCAGAGTGCAGCTGCTGTGTGTGTGGTGCCCTCCGGAAACTCTGCATTGTGCTTTCCTCCCCCTATTCTCCCCCTCTCCAGCTTTTGTTTTCTATTTTGTTGTAGTATATTTGCTCTCCAATAGAATTTCTGTTCTTTTCTTTTCCAGATAATCAAAGATGAGGTTCTATTGTATCAGAACTGTAAACCACCTGTATTCAAATTAGCTTTCCTTAAATCATTGTTATGTGGAACAGAATAGAATTTCAGGAAAAATAAGTAAACTGAAATTTCCATTGGCCCACTGAAGATTTGAAATATAAAGCCAGTAATTACTTGAAGTTATTTTACATAAACTTTTGCATATTTTATGTTCCTTAGAAGAATCAGTATTGCCATTCCATATTTCTTTCTCTAAATCAATGGGAAGAATATTCCTTACATCTTCACGTTCATTCTGACACTGCTGTCTCCAGCCAGTCCTTTTTGGGTTCAGCATTCATAGAAAGAATAAACTGAATCATGTTAGATCTAAATGCAGTCATGTCTCCTTGCATCAGAAGAGTGATGGAAAAACGAGACACCACCATTCATTCTGTAATGTCCTGTACGTGTTAAGGCAGAATAGCTGTATACATTTTTGTAAACAAGCAACTCATGTTAGGAAATGAGTTCTTTTTTACGTGAGTTTTTTTTGCTCAATATCATTACTCATGAGCATTAAGGGAGGTGGATTGCTGAGTGGTGAGCCTGGTAAAGCTCTAAAAGCTGACATAAGCAGCTATATCTACAGCTCTCAATCTGCAGATCATACTGAGTGCTGCTGTGATTGCAATTTTGTTTTCTATAAGACTTTTGTTGATATTAGGAAATTATTTAATTATTTTTATTGATATGGAGTTTAGTTTAAATTTTATTTGAATGTTGATAACTTGCTTAACTGTGCCTCTGGAAATCTTGACATTATTTTTGTGTACCACATCTTTTCTTGATGAATAACATTTTTTTTGTCAGTTTGTGATTTAGCCACTGCATGTAGTCTCTGTCTAAATTATCACTAATTCTCGATTAGTAATGTCTGGTAAGATTTAGTACTTAAATAAGCCTGTGTTATGATATCTGGATGTGAGGAGTGAAATAGATTTGTGCTTCTGCAGTCTTTCCTTGTTCTCTTTAAGAACACGTTAGAGTTTCTATCATGTTCTTAATTAGAGAGCAGAAAATTTTCTCTTATTCATGCAAGCTTTTGTAGACTGGGGAATCGGAATGTAGAGGAGGAAAGATTTGAATAGGATTATTGTCTAGCTTCTCTGTTCGCTGTCTTACAGCTCATTCATAAAAACCAAGACTTTGATGCATTTTTGTTGGGAGAGGCACTATCTGAGCCTACTGTCAGTGTGACTAGGCAGCCCGTTTGGCATCCCAAATAGGGAGACTACCTCGTTCACCTACCACTTCCTTTGCAATTAGGTGATGTTTTCTCTTGGCTACAGTAGCAGACAAACACAGCAAAGCCTCTTTGTGGTCCCCATGAGAACAGTGTCTGTGGCATCACCCCAGTTGCTGATAAGGGAACTGTATATGTAGCATTTCAACGATGGAATGTGATTTAGTAAAACAACATAAGTCCATTTTTACCAATCAGAGTTTAGCAGCCTCAGGAGTGGTGTCAATCAAAAAACCTCTTATTAATATGCCAGTGTGTTTTCTAGAAGGTGAAGTCACCACCTTTTCCATCGCCAGGTCCTGTGTGGCCCATGCTATCCAACAGCATCTGTACATTCCATCCCCACCACCCACATGTACCCACAGCACTCTGAGCTTCTCCAGAAAATTCTCTGGCCTGGCAACACTGTTAAGTGCTCCTCTCTGCCCATGTGGTTGAGGTGGATGGGGCTCTCCGCATAAGTTCTTTTGTGAACATTTATCACATTACCAAAACTATTTTTAATTGCCTGGATAAAAATATTCCATTGAAGCCCATAGAGGTTAAGGAAAAATGTGTTAGTGGCAGAGTGGGGACCAGATCACGTGCCCTTGGACTTTTACTCTGTGGTTCCTTCCAGGGAAAAGCATAAAAATGATTATTGTTTTTAAAGTTTGTGTTGCTATTTAGTAATTTTTTTGGTTATCCTTAATTATATTTTGGTGTGAAAATGACATTATGGAAACAGTTGTGTAAAGAGAAGCATTAAAGATTGGCAAAGATAAGCAACACCAAGTGATCTGCAAGGGGAGGGGAGAGGAGGAAGATGAAAAACTTTTGGTGTGAAAATGACATTATGGAAACAGTTGTGTAAAGAGAAGCATTAAAGATTGGCAAGGATAAGCAACACCAAGTGATCTGCAAGGGGAGGGGAGAGGAGGAAGATGAAAAATTCTGTGGATTTTATTTCTACTCTTATTCCTTTATCTTATAGGTGGGAAAAGTTATACCCATGGAAGTTAAAATGACCTGTCCAAATTCAGTTTAGTAGAAGTCATAACCTAGATTTCCTGACTGCATTCAGTGCTGTTTTCAGTGTGATACACTGAATGCCCCTCAATGGGAAAAGATGGTAATTTCATCATGGAAGTTAAATAAATCTGCAGCTAATCAAGGAACTCTTAGAAAGTGTGGTCCAAGTGAGAGTTTACTCTCATGAACTCTTAGGAGTTTACTCTCATTCATTCTTAATGAATCCGTAAGTGCAGCGTATGTTTCCTATAAGAATTTCAGCTAATACCACTACTGTATCAGTTAGCTTTTGCTTTGTAACAAGCCACCCCAAAACAGTCTGTTAAAACAAGAGTCATATATATTTTACAGTGGTTAATCATTAGGAGCATATCGTAGTATTATTTGTACTTCTTCCATTTTGATTTCTATCAGATCTTTGGAGTCCAGTGTAATTAAATCCATATATTTCTTAAATGATATAATACTTCTTCTAAATTTTAAATAGACTATTTCTTTCTTTTTTTTTTTTTTTTTGTCTTTTTCCATGTCCGGCAACGGTTCGCAACCCTCAGTGTTGCCCCCGCACCGGACCGGGACCGGCAACGGGATCGCAACCCTCGGTGTTGCCCCCGCGCCTCGCTCAGCCAGTGAGCGGGAACCGGTCTGTATGTGGGATCCGAACCCTCGACGGGAGCGCCGCCGCGCTTCCTAAGCGGCGCACTAGCGTAGTGCGCCACCGGGCCAGCCCCTAAATAGACTATTTCTTTCTTTTTTTTTTTTTTTGTCTTTTTCCATGTCCGGCAACGGTTCGCAACCCTCAGTGTTGCCCCCGCACCGGACCGGGACCGGCAACGGGATCGCAACCCTCGGTGTTGCCCCCGCGCCTCGCTCAGCCAGTGAGCGGGAACCGGTCTGTATGTGGGATCCGAACCCTCGACGGGAGCGCCGCCGCGCTTCCTAAGCGGCGCACTAGCGTAGTGCGCCACCGGGCCGGCCCCTAAATAGACTATTTCTGAAAAGGAAAGAGAAATTAATTTTTCTCTGACCTTTATTTTACGTAAGGAATAATGGTGTTTCATCATAATGTAATCTGTATTTATGCACCTATTTTTAACTTCAAGGCCTTTAAATAAAAAACAGTGTTTTATAATTATAATGAAGATTCCATGTGACCTTTGTACCACTGTAATGCTCCAGTCGTGAAAACCTTAAGCTCTGGCATTTAAGAAATAATTAGTTATTAATAATAGTTCACATTGGATTTTATAGGTTTCAAAGCATCTTCACGTAACTTAACCAAGTCATTTTTAAACTACTTGAACACAGTGTCACGCTTGACCATTCATACTGCCATTATTGTTGGGTTCATTCTGTTTGTGATGGAATTTTCAAGTCTAAGCTCCCACATATCCTTTTTCAGTACTGATGGTTGGGAAGTGCTTTCAGTGTTGAGTCGTGAAAGTATGTTCAATTATGTCCCCTTCGTGTTAGCTTTTTGTAACGGGCCCCTCGAGCATCCACAGTTGATGTGTCTTCCCGTCACGTGCTGCAGTTTGCTCCTGTTGGTGATGAATCTGTCTCCCTTTTGTTCGCAGTGTCTCAGTTTGAAACTGAATTCTACATCAGTGGACTTGCACCACTCTGTGATCAGCTTGTTGTGCTTTCCTACGTAAAGGAGGTTTCCGAAAAAATGGTAATTATTTTCTCTCCAATACAAATGGATGCAGGGGTTCATTTTTAGCATTATACCCGGATCAGATTGTCTGTCAGAGGGGTCTGCTGTCATCTGAGCAGAACTTTCTGACAGTAAAATAAGGTGGGCAGCGACTGCCTTGTGGACCTAATGCATTTACCTTCCAGAAGCTCCACTCGTTGCCTGCCTTTGTTCTTTTTGCTGAGCACGGAAGAGAGTCATTTTTTCTCTCGCCTTTTTCCATCTTTCTTCGTATTTTAGCTGAAAGGAATGAAGGATTTTTCCTGCTGAAAGGAGAAGAAACTAAGCCGACACTGTGCGTTAGCAGAAATGACAGCAGTGAGGTCAATCAGCTGCAGCAACAGGGGTCCCTGTAGTCAGAGGGAATCACAGAAAAGGCAGTTCATCATTTCCTTTGGTCCAGGCATATTTGTTTACTTCTCAATGGTCTAGTGATTCTGAGTAGCTTGATTATTGCTTTAAAGTGGATTGTTGCTAACTCTCAGTTATTAATGCAAAAGATGGTGCGGCTAATAGAAAGCAGCAGATGATCTATATTTCATTCTATGTGATGTTGAAAGAAGCCTGTGTACGTATGGGCCCGTGGAAGGGCATGCACACCAGTCTCCCTTTGAAGCCTAAGTGAGTCCCATTCCCAGCTTATCTTTATTGTTAGAGTCCAGGGATCCTGCCAGGAAGGGGATGGGGTGGCTTCAAGGCATAAACAGGGAGAGCCAATTGTAAAGGATTTTCTTTTGGAAACTGTACACAAAATAAATTGCTGTTGACTCTCTAGCCTTTGCAGTAAGTAGGCAAGTGGGGTCTTCTGGTCTCTATCCTTTTCTTTTTTTCTTTTCAAATGGCAAGGAATAAATGGGGGAAGAAAAACCCCGGGAGTCTTAGTTCTACAGTGGTAGCTGCTCTTGAGCATTTCTCAGAGAGAGAGAGTACTTGCATTAGGAAGCCATCACTATAGCAACTGAAGCTCTGGGTGCCCATGTTGCTAGGCAATGAAATGCTGTAGACTTAAGTGAACACTCAAACCCACTAAAATCAATAGGGTTGGCTTCTAGCCCTATTGCAGGACATCAGTTTATTATTATTTTATTTATTTTTTGAAAATAAAGAAAAGCAGTTGCTCCTAGGGGAGTAAATACAGTGCTTTTTGATGAGGAATGTGGGGAAGGTTGAGAATGTGATCGAAAGAAATAAGGAAAGAAGCAGTAAAATGAAAAAGGGAAAGCCTAATAAATAACTGACAAAGAAAGGAAGGAAGGATGGAAGGAAACTTTTGTTAATAAAAGAGTAGTGGAAAGGAATAAAAAGAAAGGCCAACTACATAGGGAAAATTAGAAAATGGAATTTTTTCATAGGAGGAAGTGAGGGTCTTGGAGATGACTTAAAAATGGGTATGCCAGTGAATATAGGTACTCATTTTATATAACACAAAAGCATACCTTAAATTCTTAAACACAGTAACTTAACATAATTATGACAAAAGGAATAAAAAGGTAAGCTTCAGGCCGTCGTGAATATAGGTACTCATTTTATATAACACAAAAGCATACCTTAAATTCTTAAACACAGTAAATTAACATAATTATGACAAAAGGAATAAAAAGGTAAGCTTCAGGCCGTCCCTGCCCCCTTCTTCTTTTCCATATGGAAAAGGTGGTTTAACTACATTAAATAATTTGTTTTTATATCCTTCAGTATTATCTCCCACATACTTTCCATGCGATGCCCTGCACATATGTGCATGTTTTCACACAGTTGCAGTCACAGTCACATGCTGCTCTGGCTTGCCCTGTTTTTATGAGCGTTGTTCCCTTATCTCTCCATGTGGATGTGTAGTCTGCATAATCATCATGTCGAGTAGTTGTGTTCTGTCTGGTTGATATACCATAATTTATACCCTGCTCCCCTAATGTTTTGCTTTTCTTTCATTCATTGATAAAGCACCTGCGTGTTAAGAATTGTGCTAAGTACTGTGGATCAAAGGTCAACAAAACCAAATTCCTGCTCTTACTTATGATGGTCACGGATACGTGAGGCTCTTTGGCCGGGGAACAAAAGGTGTAGAATGAGATGAAGCACGCTGCCGATGCTCCTTACATGTGCAGAGGAGCTTTATATGATCTAGTGCGGCGCCTTTCTTTTAATTTTACATGGTCCGGCTACTTTTTTCTATGTTCCTATTCTGATTTTTGCATTTTTTGTCATTGTAATAGCAGTCACTTTTTAAAAAAATATTCACATCTTTTTTTCCTTCGTTTTTTTTTTTCTGTTGTTTCAAAATTGAGCAAGTTCTCTTTTCTCCACAGATTCAATAAATTATGGTAGATATTCACTGTTTTTTTCCTCTACTAGTTGATCTTTTATAGTTGCTATTTTATTTTCAGAATGTTTCCAATGTATGAGATGCAAAGCTAATGTAATTGCTACTCAGTTAACCTAACAAAATTAGTCAAAGAAATCTTCTAGGCTTATTCTTTTATTCAGGAAACTTGGAGAGTCGGGTATTGTTCTGATCTTTTTTTCTGTTCTGTTCCTTCGTCTGTGTTCTTCTCTGCACCAGTATCGTACTGCTTTACATATTATTGCTTTGGAGAATGTTCAAGTGTATATTCTATGCCTGTATGCTGAATACTCAAAAAGCATGAACTTTAAAGTAAAACAGGTTTGCCATAAGTCTTTTTTCATAAATCCCAGTCTCACCATTTACTTTGACCTTAGTTAACTTTTTGATCTTCAGTCCCTTCATCTATAAAATGAGGACAATAATGTTTAACTTTGCAGGGTTAATTTAAGAACTCAGCTAGAGTAATCTGCATATAATTACCTGCTGGGTTTGTTGAACTGTCCCAGGTGCTCAGTAAATGTTAGCTCATCTTTCCCTTACTTCTTGATCCAGAGCTACGCTGTCCAAAACTATAGTCACCAGCCACGTGTGCCTGTTTACATTAATTAAGATTAAATGAGATTAAAAAAAAAATCAGTTTCTCAGTCACACTAGTGACATTTCATGTGTTCAGTAGCCGCCTGTGACTAGTGTCTACCATATTGGGCAATGCAGATATAGAGCTTTTTTTTTTCATCTCAACAAGTTCTCATTTAGAGATGGCTCTTTATCTTTGGCTTTTTAGCACTATCACTAAGTTTACTAGTAGTGGCAATGATTTGGATAGTGGAGCAGTTTGTGATATTTTTCCTTTTTCTTGCACCTGTGTGGAAGGGATGTGATGCGGTTGTCTAAGTAGCAGGTCGTCGTTGTGGCCCCCCCACCCCCACCCCCGGGAGTTGAATGAGCTGCAGGGGTGGGTGGAGTTGCTGAGTGACACAGGCATGCTGCACCTGTCCATGTCATGCAGAAGTCAGAGAATAAAACAATGTTAGGAAGCGGTCCACAGCAAGCTGGTAGAAGGGCTTCTGTGTGCCAGAATGGTAAAACCAGGGCAAGTATGGCTAACTAGAATTAATTTATAGAACTTATAAATTTGTATAACTCATAGAAACGTAATTAAAATGAGCCTTTCCCTCTCTTTTTCCCTCTAGGAAAGAGAATACTGCGCCAGGCCTAGATTGGACATCATCCAGCCACTTTCTGAGACTTGTGAAGAGATCTCTTCTGATGCTTTGACAGTCAGAGGCTTTCAGGAGAATGAATGTAGAGATTATCATTTAGGTGAGAGAGATCAAAGATTTGGCTCATGTGATTTCTTATACTTATGGCTTTTTTTTCCCCTTCCACTCAACTTGAACTAAAGGGAATACAAAAGAAAATTTAGACTGAGGTGCAGAAAGGATCTTAGAGGATATCTGGACAGGCCTCGTATGTTGAAAACGAGGGTACTTAGGCACAAAGATATTGCAAAACTTGTCTGAGCTTTGACAGTGAAAGGAAAGAGTAGAGATGGGACCAGGACCAGCTGAGGAGTAGGCTCCTTGTTTTTAGTTCTTGTATTTTTACTGTTGTTCTTTTTAATGTGACTATTAACTTGGTGTCAAGCAGCATGGATCTGTGGTTGTCATATCACTCCCAACTTTATGTCCCTAGAAGGTTTGGTATGGGAGGCAGAGAAGTTGTCTTTCCTTTGGTAACCGAGTGCTAGGAGCCTGGAAGACCGCTGGTACATACTAGGTGTTTAGGGAATATTTGTTGAGTGGATGGATGAATATGTTTAGTCACTGCTCAGAAAGAAAGGGAGAACCATTACTATCTAGTCAAACCAGGGACATTTGTACTGGATGTCATCATATCCTTGGAAAACGTATTGAAGACAATGGAACAGTTAAATTTTTTAGAAATTCTTTCCTGCTTTAAAAACAATTGATACTTTTAAAGAATATTTTCAGTTCTCACTTTAGCTAAAGGAAATGAAATAGTCTGTACATGTTTGAACTTTCTCCTATGAAGCCCTATCAGTTGAAAAATGTGAGAGTATGTTCTGGTCTTGGCAAAAAGCAACTGTGATTCACAACTGAAAGCATCCAATCTAGTTGTTTTGCTCAGAGC
>NW_007732153.1:207562-215360 GCF_000696425.1 Galeopterus variegatus
TGGAAGACCGCTGGTACATACTAGGTGTTTAGGGAATATTTGTTGAGTGGATGGATGAATACGTTTAGTCACTGCTCAGAAAGAAAGGGAGAACCATTACTATCTAGTCAAACCAGGGACATTTGTACTGGATGTCATCATATCCTGGGAAAATGTATTGAAGACAATGGAACAGTTAAATATTTTAGAAATTCTTTCCTGCTTTAAAAACAATTGACACTTTTAAAGAATATTTTTAGTTCTCATTTTAGCTAAGGGAAATGAAATAGTCTGTACATGTTTGAACTTTCTCATATGAAGCCCTATCAGTTGAAAAATGTGAGAGTATGTTCTGGTCATGGCAAAAAGCAACTGTGATTCACAACTGAAAGCATCCAATCTAGTTGTTTTGCTCAGAGCAAACTCTGCTGCACACTTAGAAACCCTTCAGAACAGATTTTATAATTGAATTCTGCAGGAAACCTTCGCGATTGTCACTGTGCACAACATGCTGAAATGATAGATTATGTCCCCAGGGCTTGGGTGTCTGTCATTTATGCCCTAGGTGGCCTTGACCTTGATGAGAAGGAAACATTTATCTCCGACTGTGGAATGTAATTGTTCTGAAAAAATAGAACAGTGCTGTAAATGTCCATAAATAAAGTTTATATACAGTAAACTCTAATATGCAATATACATGGAAAATTTTGAACACTATTTTTTAGCTGAAGTCAAAATGTTAATGTATTAAACACAGAATTTTAAACCCACCTTATTTTTTAAAAGTTTTAAAGTATTTCCTTTCTCTCTCCTTCCCATCCCTTCCTCCGTCCCTCCCTCCCTCTTTCCTTCCTTCCTTTTCTTTAAAATAACTTTACTCTTTGATATTTTTAATGCACTGAAATATATTCTGTCATTCTCTTCCCTTACCTTCCAACAAAGTCAAACACACTTGCTCCAAAGATAGACAAGTTTTCTGTTCATTCTTAAATTGGATAGCTTAACCAGATGCCCTGAAACCACTGCCAGGTTGTCTCCTGTTGGGTCACTCACGTGTCTCTCTTCTGTCACCTACAGAACACTCTGAAGGGGAATCTCTCTTCTACATTGTGAGTCCCAGAGATGTTGTAGTGGCCAAGGAACGAGACCAAGATGATCACATCGACTGGCTCCTTGAAAAGAAGAAATATGAAGTTGTTTTGATTTTACTTTTTTGAAAATGTTGACTTGTCTATGTTTATATAACATAGAATAAAAGATTTCTGTAGTAAATCTTTCAGGTAGTCAAATTAGAGTGACCCAAGACAAGAATATGTAAACTTACAGTGCGCCCTTTCAGAAATTAGGGAACACAAAGATTGCAATGAAGTCAACTGGCTTCACTGCTCAAAGAGGGAGGAGTTGGTAGCGGAGGGGTTGAGGGGGTTAGCTAAAGCCTGTTGAAATTTTTATTGGGGAATTTTTTTCAAAAAAATTAAAATAGAGCTAGTATTTCAGAGTTAATATTTGGATATTTTAGAGAAATTTTGTAATGCATATTTCATATGTAAAAGTAAAGCTATCAAATTAATATTCACTTAGGGTGGTTTGAACTACCAGTTTGGATAGAATGATGATGTCCACTTCATTGAGTCTTGGTTTAGACTAATTTGAGTAGATAATGCCCCAACATGACTTTTTAAGAAAAAAAACGATTTTTCAACTTTAATAGCTGCAAAGGCATTATTGTGTTAGTTTAGTTAGAGGAACTATGTAAATGGGTTTATATACTAATCAGCTAAAAACAACAACAAATAGTTTATCTATATGTTGCTCTAAATTTGTAGTTACCTGGAAGGATTTGGGAAAAACAGTTTTTTTAAAATTTATAAACTATTGAGAGTCCAGGTATTGGTACCTAGTTTGTAACCCAGTTATTAACATATTGCTTTAGATTCAATAGTTTCTTAAAGAAATAATTTTATGTTTTAAACTTTTGCTATTGTTTTTGAGTTTTTAGATTTAATCCTTAATTAGTTGAGTTTATTTGTTTGTTTGTTTTTGGCGGCTGGCCAGTTTGGGGATCCAAATCCTTGACCTTGGTATTATAACACTGCAGTCTAACCAACTGAGCTAACCAGCCAGCCTTATTTTAAACATACGGGAAAGTTATACTTGCAAACTTTCTAAAACAAAAGCAAAATCAGAGAGTTTCAAAAACTTCATTGTAGATATACATCAATGTATGCATATGGTTTATTTTTTTATTGAAACATGAAGGAAAAGTGCCCCTATGTTGCTATATCTCATACAGCTGTAGAATGGCGGATGCCTTTTATTTTTTAGTTTGGAGACTAGGAGATTTTGTTGTATTTTGACTTGTGTCTGAAATGTGACTCCAATATCCTAATGTGGAAATCAATTCAAATGGAAATGAAAGAAGTCTTCATTTTGGTTGACTGCCTTTGTTTTAGTTTGAATTCTGTGAGGTTCATTCAACCATAGCATTAAAAATTCCAGTGCTTCAAGCAAAAGTCCAGGGAAAATGGGGCTTTATTCATGTAGTTCAGAACATTAAAACATAAGAAATGTAATGTTTATAACCTCAATGTCTTTCTTTCCCACTCTTTCTCGTTTTCCTTCCCTCCTCTCCTGCTCTTTTTATCATGCTTATGTAAATAATAGGAAGCTCTGATGGCAGCTGAAATTAGCCAAAAGAACATTAAAAGACATAAGATTCTGGTAAGTGCATTTTTATTATTTGAAGCATAATTTTATCTTTCAATAAGTTTTAATGAGACTGAAAATAATTTGAAAAGAAAAGGTTCTTCTATCTTTTGAGGATTTATTTCAAACTAATTCTCTAACCTGTGAGGTCGAAATATTTCATTTTATTGAATCAGTTTCTGCTTATAAATAAGAGACTTGAACACCTGCTAGGAAGTAGAGAGAGTTTTTGGTTATTTAGAAACTATATTTGTGAAGTACCCTTTAAATACAAAGCTTTCCAGTTATGTGTGTGGAAGTTTCTTTAAATCATAGGTCAAATCACATTATCATAAAATTTATCAAAAGAGTGGCTTTGTAAAACTAGATTGCTTCAGTGTCTCCATAATAACAGACTCAACTGATTTTGTTATGGAGACTGATCTAGGACATCAAATACATTTTTATTACATTCTGAACTCTGGAAAAATGTAGTGACTGAAAGCCTGTTTCTTTGCTCACTATGACAAATGTGCAGATGGAGAGCAAGAAAGAAATCATGTCTGTTGTGTGTAAAGTGTCATTAGAGATCATTAGCCCAGTATCCTTGTTTTGCAGATGAAAACAGGAAACTTATTCTTTTATGACTATTTGGGTTTCAGCACAAATTCCTTCTGCTTACACTTTTCACGCCTTAAACTTATCTGTAAAACTTCCCATAAAAGCCTTATTTCCAAAGTGTACACAAGGAAAATAATTTAGGAATAAAAGGAGGACAGAAAACCAGAACATATTTTTTTGTTTGTTTGAATCAGAATTGTGGAGAATAAGTGAGGATTCTCTAGAAATGGGAGAGCAGGCATTCCTGCCATTAGAATAACATATGTGAAGATGCAGAGGCATGAAGGGACTCGGCCTGCCTGATCATGTGGGCAGTTGAGGGGTGTACTTCACAGGTGGCACAAGCCAGACCCTGCAGGGCCATCTGTAATTAGGAGCTTGGTTCTATCTTGGAACCTTTAGAAGACAATTTAAGCTTTTAGCACCACATCAGGTTTCTCTGTTAGAAAGATTGTCTGGTGGAGAGAGGAGGCCAGCAGGAGGCCAGCGGAGCCAGAGGTCAGTTGGGAGGCTGCTTGGTAGTCCAGATGGGAAGCGAGGAGACCAGAGTCAGTAGGAGTGCAGAGGCGCAGGTAGCTGGAAGATGGGACGAACACGCGACTCGGACCTGGTGGCTGACTCCACGTGGACACGAGAGTGAGAGCAAGACTTCTCGGCTGACTCCCAGGCTTTGGGCTTGGGCATCAGGGAGGGAGGTGCCACCATTCACTGCTGGACAAAGGGAGAGATGGAGACTGGAAGGAGGAGCAGAGTGGGACTGGGAGAAATTATGAATTCTGTTTTTGACACATTGAGTTTTAGGCATCTACAGGACATCCTGGTAGAGCCCAGGAAAGAAACTTGGACGTAAAGATAGATTCAGAAGAGTTTTCAGCCAACAAGTGTCATTGGAGCACGTGTGCTTGGATTATCCTGCACAGGGCGAGTATGTAGTGTCAGAAAACAGCCCTGTGAATGGAACCATCGGGAATGTGTATGTATTACTTATTCTCAGTCGTTTATAGGGAGTGACAAGTGAATAGGAGACTATAAAGTTGAGTTGAATACAGACCGTCAGTGTACTGTGAGGTGGAAGAGAGTGAAGACTAGCTTGAGCTATGGCATTGTGGGGTGGTGGTGGTTGTTGCTGGGTGTTTTGTGTAAGAGACACTTATGCTTATACTCAGGGAAAAAAGAGAAAACAGGGTTGACGTTAAAGGTGTACAGAGAAAGAGAAGTGCAGGATAAGCTCATAAATGGGGAGGCGGCATGGACATGAGGAGAAGGGTTGGAAGGACCGGTTCTGAACCTCAACAGGGAGACCCTCTGTAGAGACTGTGAGATGTGATCTGTCTTCAGAGCAATAGAGGAAGTCAGGTGCCTTTTCTTCACTTGAGTTCCTATAGATTTGAAATACAATTTCCCACATAGTAATCATTAAAGTAAAAACTCAGTAAACTAAAAGCTATGTATGTTTCCCTTCACTCCTGAAACAGGCATGTCCTATAAATCACGTGTAGAATTTTTTCTCCTAGTGCAATGTAATTTCCTACCAGGCATGCAGAGAAGAATTGGGCTCCTGCCATTTCTGCCATTTCTCGTGCACACCTTTTTTGTACATAAAGTAGAAGTTAATATTCAAGTTTTGTTATACATACTGAGTTTAAGCTTTTCCAGAAAATGCTTTTAGGTGGAAATAATATTTCATAAGAAGAGTCATGGGCAGATAAGCCAGGACTGTCCTCCCAGGCTGCTTGTGGCACTGGCCACCCCGAAGCCTTTCAGAACCGAGGTGAAATAAGTGAATAGACGTGAATACTCTGAAGCCAGTCAGTTCCCAGCTTTCAGCTCAGTTTCTTCATCTGTAAACTTATGGGTTTGAATTATCTGTTTTCTGGAGCTCACTTTTACTTTACTATTAACTTTAATATTTCATATTCTCCTTTAATATGATAATCTGTCATTTCATTTTTTCTTATAGCATTTCTTTAGACTTTGGATAGAGGAGACAAGTAGCTCACATTTTACTGATGAAGGCACACGAAGCAGAATTTCATATCCATTGACAACATGAAAGTGTTGGATCATGTTTCTAATATGATTTCCTTTGTAGAAAATCTCTTAGAGGAGGGCAGATTAGGAGGCTTTAAAATAGTAACATTACTTATTTAAGTATGAATAAGCTGAAGAAAGAAGCAAGCATAATTACATAAAGCAAACAGGTTGCAGTCAGTAGTGCTGAGGCCTCGTCACTGCGCCCAGCTTTTCAGTTCCAGTTGAATTATGAGATTTCTTCATTTACTTTTCCCTAGGATATTGGCTTGGCATATATAAATCACCTGGTGGAGAGAGGAGACTATGACATAGCAGCACGGTAATAATTACATCTCCACAATTATTTGTTAATATAAATTGACCAGTGTTAATAAAAATAAGCTGTTCTTTGCAGTTGACATTTTATTTTTTTACATTTTTCTAACAAGGGCAATTTGTGGATATTAATGGTTTCAACCACAGAATGGATTAATGTATATTATTTCCCCAATTACTATTTCATTTTTGCCAAAGGAGAATTGTTTTTCTCAATTTTTAATGAGAGGGTGTCAAGAACCCTGAAGGAGCTGCGATCTTACCCTGGTTATAAGCTAACAAGTTAGCCTGCCACAGTTTCGTGGGTGCTGGCAGGAGACATGAAACTCCTGGGTCAGAGACAAAGGACTATCTCAGCAGTAATAGCCAGAATACTACTACACCAATCATAATAACCAGAGTATTAGCACTTGCCACAGAGCCTCAAGCCCCACTTCCTACAGCACACCAGTGTGACCAGGAGACCCTGCCTTTACAGTGCGTTGTGTTACATAGAGGAACCCTGAGCTTAGGATATCTGAATCTCTCCTAATGGGCAGTAAGCCTTCAAGCCCTTTACCTTAGAAGAGGATGTTACCCTTATTATACTAGACTATAAGCAAACCTGCCTTTTGCTCTGGAGGGAGACACTGTGTCCACTAATTTCTAGGCCTATTTCCTATACAAGCATCCTTGAAAGATAGTCCAGAACAAGGTGTCTCTGCTCACAGTTCAAGGAGAATCATTCCCAACAAGAGTGTGACAGTTAAATGAAAGTGATCAGGTCCCAGGGCCCCAGGTTGCAGGGGTCTGTGGTGGGCAGAAAACAAAAGTGCTATGTAGTGGTCATGTGGTCCATGTGAGGGGCTCCCACTGGGGCTGTGCAGTGCTGTCCACGTGATGGCGTGATAGCCCTGGAAAACTGCCTTCAGGCCTGCTTGTAGTCAGTCCTCTAGATTATTTAAGAAAATGTGTTTCTTTGATGTGTAAAGTAACAAACAGTCCTCCAGATTATGTGCTATGATGGGATTCTAATTTTCTGAAGTCTGATTTTGTAGTCCATTATTTCAAGCCATTCAGGAAGGATCTGGCGCTCTGGGGTATGAGGAGTTTTCTCATGGTGAGAAAGGTCCCCAAACCAGAAGTTAAACCATCTAGATAAATAGGATATTCAGAACAGGAAAATCATTAGGAAAACCCCTAATTGTAGTCTTCTGAAAGAGATTCATATTTGTTTATAAGTGTTTTTTGTTAATTTTCGTGATTTCTGTCAACCTGTGTATGCACCAAGTAACAGTAATACGTTTGTGTTTTTTGGTACACGAGATAGAAATTTGTCAAAACTCTGGGAAGAGAGATTTATCTAAACCCCTGGGGAAAATGTCTACTTATTTTGTCTCTGTTTACTTTTTTATTTATACTTTCTTCCTCTCTGGGATGTTTTTGCTGCCAGCAAATGCCAGAAAATTCTTGGGAAAAATGCAGCACTCTGGGAATATGAAGTTTATAAATTTAAAGAAATTGGACAGCTTAAGGTAAGTGAAGCTTTATTTTTAACTCTTAATTTTTTTTGTTTTCTAATAATTTATTTTTAATTGAAATTTATTGATTTACATATTTATGGGGTACAGAGTTTTACTTTAGTACATGTATACCATGTATAATGATCAAATCAGGGTCATTCATCTTTACAAAAATGTATCATTTCTTTGTGATGTTAACTCTTAGTTTGTGCATGTAGTATATTAATATTGAGATGGAATTAAAATCAAGATAATAGTAATCAGTTCTTCATTAGGTAGTATTATCTCAGCTGGAAAGAAAAATCAAACTTTCAGAAATTAGATTCAGAACATACATTAAATATGTGATATGTTCACTTTCTTTCTGGTTCTCTCTGAGAGACTTAGTTTAGACTAAGTTTAGACAAGTTCTTTTTAATGACTTTGGAAAACAGGTATCATTCAGTAGATTGTAAAATATAAGACTTTCAGATTTGCTGAAAAATTAATCTATTTTTTAAATAATATTTACCTGCTGGAAGACAAGTGGAAAAATTTGACCACATAACTCTAATGAATAATTCTGATATTTCATTTAAAAAAAAACTTTCAATTTAGTGCATCATATCTAATCAAAGCATTCCTATATTTGTTTAAAATATTTTTAAAATTTTTAGTATTTG
>NW_007732153.1:215919-217301 GCF_000696425.1 Galeopterus variegatus
AAACAGGTATCATTCAGTAGATTGTAAAATATAAGACTTTCAGATTTGCTGAAAAATTAATGTATTTTTTAAATAATATTTACCTGCTGGAAGACAAGTGGAAAAATTTGACCACATAATGAATAATTCTGATATTTCATTTAAAAAAAACTTTCAATTTAGTGCGTCATATCTAATCAAAGCATTCCTATATTTGTTTAAAATATTTTTAAAATTTTTAGTATTTGTGAGCCTTTTTTTGAATGCTGTCTCGGAGTTATGAATATGCTTTAAAAAATTCCTAGTTACTCATCTTGTGAGCCCTTCCACTCCTCCTGTACCTGTTCCATGAATGCTCCTCTTCTTTGGGAGGCCCCCACCGACACTTCTCATTGGGTTATTGGGCTGCTCCTGGAGGGTTTTGTCCAGTCCTCTGGCCCTGTTTACACTGCTGCCCTCTCTACTGAGTTGTGCATTGTGGCTGTTTCTCCTTGTTGCACTGCTGATAATAACTCAAATTAATGTAAATCCGCTTCCCTCCCAGATCTGTTCCTTCTTTCAGTCTGTGTTTGTAATGCAGTGTATACCCATTCCCCCGTGCTTGACAGCTCAGCCATACTGCTCTTGACAAGGACATGTCACTCACCTCCTCATTCTCTTTCATCTCCTGTTCTGGTCAGTTTCACCATGTCAATACCAGTTGGGCCTCTTCTCCCCACTGGTACTACTGCCTTAGCTCCTGCCTGAGCCATTACAAGGGCCTTCGGATGGCTCTATGGGCAACCCTAGCCCGGAGGTAGCTGTTTAAAAAGTAAATCTGGACTCTCACTTCCCTAGTATCTGTTGCCTCCCTCCTGCCCATGGAATACATTGGAATCCCTCCCCTTCCTCTCCGCCTCACCTCCCTTCAGTGAGAGCCGTCTCGCCTCTCTGGGTCCCTCTGACCCCCCTGAGCGCAGATGTGTGCTCACAGCTCCACGCCTTTGCTCACAGTGCTCCTGCCAGGTGCCCTTCCCCTTCCAAGCCTCCTGGACCTAGGTTTGGTAGACTGTTCTCCTCTGCTGCCACAGCACTTTGTCAAACCCCCTCTTATAAAACTTACCACATGATATCACAGTTATCTGCTTAAATTTCCTGCTTATCTTCTCTCTGGGGCTGTGAGCTCCTTGGCTATGGTGACCCTAGCTCCATGTCCCCAGTACAAAGTATGGCGATTGGTGCCTAGGGCACTGTTGGTAATTGCACAGAATTTGTTAATTTGACTTTTAACACAGTGCTGAAAATATCTAAAGAGCATAACATGTATTTTTTCTAATTTAAAAAGATGATTGTGTATTGTTAAAGGCTGATATATTCCAGTTCGATGAAAGAAAGACGGGTGGATGACTCTATGACTTTCTCCC
>NW_007732153.1:218230-219647 GCF_000696425.1 Galeopterus variegatus
TTTTTTTTTTCTTTTTCTTCCCTAGGCTATTAGTCCTTATTTGCCAAGAGGGGATCCAGTTCTGAAACCACTCATCTATGAAATGATTTTACATGAATTTTTGGAAAGTGATTATGAGGTATGGCATTCTGACATGGTCATATTTACCTGTACTCAATGGGAAATGGTAAGACATCTAGAAAAAAATGCAAGGGAGCAACTGGTTTAAAGGAAACAGATTTGCAGTTTGCATGTGTCAGGCGAAACTTAGATAGACTTTGATGATAGCTAATGTTTATGTAGACAGTGAAAGCACCCAATCCACGTGCATTTTAGAGAATTCCTTAAAGTTACCTCCTGATATAGCTAAAGAAACAGAGTTAAGTACCTTTTATGAATTTCGTAAATAGAATAGCAGCTGCTACCAATGCTTACACTACCCCTAAAGAAGTCAGAACTTTCTGAAACATGAGCCCCAGAACTAAGTTCACCGTAGGAGGATTAAAGAAAAACTAGAGGGCAGAATTGGAGAAGCAGATCAGAAATGATCTGTTTGCTCCTTGATTAAGGAGAAAGACAGTACATGTATTCCTTCTCTACTATACACTCTGCACTTCCACATGCCCGTATTGTGATTTTTATACCCTCAACACCACGGTAAGAAGTAATATCCCAATTTTACAGATGAGGAAACCAAAGATTAAAGAAGTCAAGTAACTTGCTCAAAGCCATGCATTTAATAAATAGTCATGGGTAGATTTGAATTTAAATTTAGTGTTGCAAGCACCCAAATGGACTACAGTTTTTAAAGTTTGTTCATTTAACACATATTTATTAAGAAAACATCTGTTTAGTGCCTGCTGTATTCCAGGAGTGTGCTAGGCATGCAGCTGTGAATGAAGGGATGCCCGTTCAGTTGGCAGTCATAATCTAAGTCACACCCAAGCATGTAAACCAGTGGTTCTTAGTTGTAGCTGATTTTGCCCCCAGGGAACATTTGGCAATGTCTAGAGACTAGTTTGGTTGTCAGGGCTGGCAAGCTGGTGATACATTCAGTGGGTAGAGGTAGGGTGCTGGTANTTTGGTTGTCAGGGCTGGCAAGCTGGTGATACATTCAGTGGGTAGAGGTAGGGTGCTGGTAAACAAACTGCAATGCACAGGACAGCACCTACAACAAAGAATTATCTGTCCTTGGTTGCCAGTAGTGCTAAGGTTGAGAAACCCTGATATGGACAGATGCATTATTATATAATATGCTAGGTGCTGTAACAAAGCTATGAGCACTGTCTTGTGCCTGACACTCAGCCTGCTTCCCCTTCTGTTCAGAAAAAAAGATGAGATTTCTGGTGGACAGATTCTAGAAAAGACTGGTAAGCTCTTGCCCATAGCTGTGACTGGTGCTAGGAGGATCCATAAATCAGGAGATGGAACATGTTGA
>NW_007732153.1:219708-233493 GCF_000696425.1 Galeopterus variegatus
CTTGCCCATAGCTGTGACTGGTGCTAGGAGGATCCATAAATCAGGAGATGGAACATGTTGAACTTTGGCTGCTGTTCTCTAGCGTCTGCCCAATCTTCATAGTCTTTAATATAAGCGGCAAAGTCTTCAGGTCCTTTTCAAGCTCAGGGATGTCACTCAGTGAGACTTTTTCATTTTTGGTTCCTCACAGTATGCTGCAGGTCGTCGTTGCCTTCCTTCATGCTGGGTTAAGTCTGAAAGATAAGGAAGACTTTATTCACAACGTGTCCCTTCCCAACAAGAATATGAGGTGGCTTGCAAAAGATTAATACATGGAAATAGAAAGAGGCTGTCAGACGACAGGGGGATTGAGAAAACCCTCGTGCTTTGAGTGCGTTTGAGTACTAAACACCTTGTTAACTTACTTTTTAAATAAGTAACTGATTCCAATTAAGGAGAGGTAATATGGCAAACACTACCTTTTACTCTGAGATGATTCTTGGTCTTAAGATCTAATGGGATCCTTGACCCTGATAACCCTAGTGTTTGATCAGTTACTGTCAACCAAGTATTCCTGAGACGTAAGATCTAAACATCCAGATGCACATGTGGACGTTTATAGTTTTTTTTACTTTTATAAACTTGTATTCTTAGCATAGGAAAGGACTAGGTGCTTTAGCATGAATTAAACTTGAACAAAATATTTCTTTAATAATTGCATATGCTAATGCGGGTGATGTTTCATCATCTTCTCTTACTAGCGTGTGTTATAACATCATAATCTAGTCTACTCTAACAGCATGGATCTATTCCTTTCTAGATCTGTAAAGATTTTTTTACTGTTCAGGATAATTTTCCAAAGTATTGTGTTGCAGTATTCTTAGCATAGGAAAGGACTAGGTGCTTTAGCATGAATTAAACTTGAACAAAATATTTCTTTAATAATTGCATATGCTAATGCGGGTGATGTTTCATCATCTTCTCTTACTAGCGTGTGTTATAACATCATAATCTAGTCTACTCTAACAGCATGGATCTATTCCTTTCTAGATCTGTAAAGATTTTATGGTACAGTGCCTGTAACTGACAGCCTGCGAATGTAGGTTGGAAGCACGATTCCTATTCATTTCCTGTTCATTTCAATTCAACATGTCTTTACTTAGAACCTGTCCTTGTCTAGAACTGGGCTGAAGACTCAGTTGGATCAACAGAAATTTTTTTTAAAAAACATGGTCTAGGCTTCAGCAAGTTTCTAGGCTGTTTGGGGAGATCATGTTAATAAGCCGTAAGCAACTAGAAAATAAGTAAGGTAGAGCGATGTGTTCTGTAAGAGATCTAAAGCGAGAGGCCATTGTTGGCCATAGTTATGAGAAAAAGTTTCTTCAATGAAGAAAGACTTGTAATAATAGCCTTCTGTTTCTTTCCAGTCTGTTCTGAGTACACAGAGTGGCAGTCATAAATTTTCCACCTTTGTATATCTTCCCAAAAGAAAGAGAATTCTGAGTATTCTGTGAAAATGGTGAAGAAGAATACAAACTTTAGAAACACTGAAGTGTATTATACTCTTCCTGTTTTTAAAGTAATATAACTTAAGCATAAAAATAATTTAATTATTTTTATGACTGTGTTACAATTCTTTCACATGATTCAACTCTTTGTCGGAGTGGTGAGGATCTGAACTCTTGACGTTGGTGTTACAACACAGCACTCTAAGCAACTGAGCTAACTGGCCAGCTGCCTCACCTCTTTCTTTTTTAAGAAACTGTTTTGAATCCTGTATCATTAAAGTCATCCTATTGATTCATACCTGGAAGACTTTTGACTGACACTGAAAGAAATAAGCGTGACTTAAACTTAGAGCTTGTCAGTGTTTTCTCCTGAATGTTTTAGGATGTCTGCTTGGCCAGTACTCTTAAGAAGGTTATAAGTAATTTGTTTTTATTGTCATAAGCTCTTATAAATAATTCTTATTTTAGCTTTCTTTATTCTCAACTTAATGTTTAATTTTGAATGAAATTGTCACATAATCGATCAAATAGCAGTGTTCCATAGCAACACTTTTGATCACATATTTAATGGATGAAAATTTTGTGCTGCTAAACAGAGCACTAAAGGTCAGATTGATGCCAGAAGAGAAGGGTTCTGGGAAGCCCCAGTAGTGAGCTTTAACCCACCTCCTCCTCTTACCAGGTTCTTGACTCCGCCACAGGAAAGAATTCAAGAGCAGAGTCACAGTAGAAGGTGAGAACAGGTTTAATGTGATGGGTAAGAGATATAGATGTCACAGAAAGAGTGCAGCCTAGCTCCAGAGACCCAGCAGGGCCCACACCAGGTCCAATACAAAAGTAAGAACTACCCACTTACAGGCTAGTACAGAGTGCAGGCCAGCTCAAGAGAGTGAGCAGCCGCCTGCCAAAGATAAGTTTGATACAAAAGAAAGACACATACCTCAGCCGGCAAAGTGCGGGTTGTCCCTAGGAAAGTGAGCAACGACCCGCATTCTGCTGGGATTCAACCTTTACAGTCTCGCTATCCAATACATATTCATGCTACCTAATGAATATAAATTCCACTTTACTGAGCATGCTTGGCTATTAGGGTTATAGAACCCCTTTCTGCTGAGCATGCCCAGCCACTGGATTTGCATAAGTCAGCCCCCTGAGGTCTTGTGTTGGTTTGATAATAGGTTCAGCTAGCAACAGTAACTTTCCTTTATGGGTCCTAGAGAAGGGCCCTGAGACTTTGGGGAGCCGCTTGAAACCCAGAGGTGTGTCCTGTAATCCGAGCCCAGGAAACTGAGCACCTCCAGTCTCAAGATTACAAAAAAAAATGTACTTCTCTAAAATATTGAGTCTTCCTAAAAAGATAGGAAATAATATGATTTTCTTGTAGGTAATGATGACCCATGACTTGTTTGTATAGAGTTTCTAGTTATTTGCATATAGATTTGCCTGTTGATGTACAACCTAGCAGAATTGTTTTATATAGCTTTGTGTCATAACGTTAATGACAAATGTAAAAGCATGTTAAAAGCAGGACGATTTCTATGGCATTCCATTTAATGAATACATTTGAACTTTTTAGTTATTATAATGGGCACTGGGGTGTTCTGTAACTTTGCTTATTCTGTTATAACAGCTCCCCAGCTGTGTCTTCTAATTAATAATAATGGCCACAGGGTTGATTTCATTAATATATCTTAGATAGCATATTTACTCAGGGGTTCATGAAGCCAATTAAGCAGAGAGAAGCCTAACATGAAATGTAATAAATGTTTATTTCGGTTTATGATGGGGTCATCAGGGTTTTATCACACAATATGTCTGGTCATTTTGTTTTATTTTATATTAGAAGTTGGCAGTATTGTGAGGCTGTTGCATGGACAGGGAAAAGAGAAAATGGAGCCAATCTTTCTACTTTCCCTGAGCAGTATTATTCCTGGTCTCAGGGCTACTTGAGAGTTGCCAGTATGAGGGTGGAAATCTTTTCAGACTGTTTTATCTTATGCATTGCACAGAATCTTAAGAAAACAGAAACTTGATTCAAAATATCATTTTGGTTCAACAAACATTTTAATGTTCTGTTTGAGTCTCTTCCCCAGATCTCTAAAATCAAATTGCAGTCATGCTGATGTGTAGGAAGGTTGCAGTTTAAACGGAAAACGTTGGGTCTATTGTTCTGGTCTCTTGCCATCCTTCTGAGGGGCTGCTTCAGTAGAAATTGGGTGGAACTGTAACAGAAACTATATTCCTGATTCTTTAGTGATTTTCTTCTTACCAAGTACAGGTTCCTTAACGGAAGCAACTTCTTCCAGACTGTTTTCATTTCTAAATATCATTTAGATAAACTCAAAGTAGTTCATTAAAGCAGTAGTGGAATTATTTAATATTAGTAATATAATTTTTTTAGTAATATGGATTTTAGTTCTCTTTGCTGTCTTTTGAATATATCTCAGGTTTTTCTCCCCTAAAGGTTGTCAAGGATCAGTAAGTAAACTGCTCTGCTGTACTTCGAATTATAAAACATGGTGGCTGAACTCGGGAATCAGGAGGGCAGAGGCACTATGCAGGACACTGGCCAAGAATCAGCTGTGGAAGGGAAACAGGATCAAATCAGGGGTTTCTCTCTGAACCACAAATTTGAGATCCAGAGATAGCCAGGGTGAGAGCCAGGGGATAAGACAGCCAAAGTCTTAAATCCCGTCATGAAACCAGAGTGAGAAGCCAGAGTGGAAGGAGGACAAAGGTGGTAACTTGTTAAAGGTGGATGCCAGACGATCTCATTGTGGGACAAACTGTCCGGAGCACACCGCCGTGTGCAGTTGTGCAGGCTGCACAGTGCCCAGCCGATGACCTGTGCATACAGCAACGCAGACCCAAAGTGCATAGACACTGGTGGGGAGAGTAGCCAACTCAGATAATATCTATAAGATGTGAAGGACGTCATCCAAACGTTATTCCTGGTCCAGAATGAAGGTAGAGCAAGTCAGATTAAGCTCTGTGCGGTACTACGTTATGGAAGAACAGGATGCCTTTCTTAGTTGCGCATTTCATAAGAATAAGAACAGAAGTGGATAGCACCACCTACTTCCCAGGAATGTTAAACGGCGATTATGTTATAGTAATTCTCCCTGCCTCCCCTTACCACCCCCAAACCCATAATCTGAATATGATGAAATGTTTATTGGCCAAAGTTTTAATCATAAAATTATCAGTCTGTGAGTACCATTAGCATTATTTAAACTATATGGATTATTCTGAGGATATAGAAAAACCCAACTCAGTTTTTCCTATTATACCTTACAACACAGAATCCTTCTGTGACGACATGTCTGGGGGTTCCCGTACACACCAAGCAAGCAGTCAGTTCTGCTGCAGGTACCAGCTGGGTGTCCTCTAATTCAGTTCAATTCTGACACTATCTACCTGGAGGTAATGTCACATCCCACAGGTGGAGGGCTCCGTCCCACAATACTGCCCCCACTTCAGACACCAGTCACAAGTACTAGGTTGTCACCTATACCTTCTGACCTATTGGCTATAAACTGAGGTTCCCATGTGTGTTTGGCTATCTGGAAGCTCTTCAAACCCAGTCGTTTTGAGTTTTTGTGGGAGCTTCATTATGTAGATTGATTAAATCATTGGCCATTGGTGATCAATGTAACCTTCAGGCCCTGGCCTCTCCCCTTCCTGGAGGTTGGGGGGTATCACTGAAAATCCCAATCTTCTATCATGCCTTGCTCTTTCCTGTGACCAAACCCCATCCTAAAGCTACCTAGGCTGCGAGCTACCAGCTGACTCATTAACATACAAAAACCACATCTCTTTGGAGATTCCAAAGATTTTAGGAGTTGTATGCCAGGAAACTAGAAGTAGACCAAATGTATATTTTACAATATTACAATTGTTATCCTATTTCAAGTGTTCTTTTCCTGTTTTTCCCATTTGGTTAGGGTTTTGCCACATTGATTCGAGAATGGCCTGGAGACCTGTACAACAATTCAGCAATAGTTCAAGCAGTTCGGGATCACTTGAAAAAAGACAGTCAGAATAAGACTTTACTAAAAACCCTGGCAGAATTGTGAGTATAGTTTTGTGCTTCTTTTTCCAAATTAATCTACATTGAAAAGTTTTTCATACTTTAGATTTGGCAAACTCTGAATGGGGAGGACGCTTTTTACACCATTTTTCTGCTTTTATTCTTAGTAAAAGAATAAAACCTCATAAACTTTCATAAACCTCAGATGAACAACTAGGTGGTAAGGATGGTGTGTGAAACTGTACAACTGTAATGCAGTTCTGGGGGTGAGAGGGGGAGCCCCGTCTGCAGCGCGTGGAGAGGCCGTGGTTAAGAGACGACAGGACGTCAGGTTGTAGATGACACAAGCAGAACAGCGTCCTGGTGGGCAAGGCTCCACGTTGTGTTATTCTCGGATCTTCAAATCTCAGGCTCCTTGTCTGTAAAATCACAGGTAACAATTCCTTATGGGACAATTTTAAGCTGTAAATGAGACGTCATAATAGAGGACTAAGCACAGTGCCTGACGGCTCAGAAAATGGAAGCTTGATTAATATTTTCACATTTATTGGACACTTTCAGTGACCCAGGCTTTGTGCTAGAAGCCCGTGACGCAGAGGCAGATAAGATACTCATGCCCTCAAAGAGCTCCGGTCTAGGGGAACAAGAACGGGGTCCTTCACGTCCGCCCACGAAGACTGTTCCTGCCGGAGCCCCTCCTCAGCACCCCACCCTCTCAGACTTCCCCATCCTATCTTCTCACTTCTTTTGCCCAAGACCAAGAAAAGTACACCAAAATGGCCTAGCACTCAAGACCAGCTTAGACTTTACACAGGGGAAGTTGTGTTCGTGGCGTTCTGGGTTGAACGCTAGTTGTTTTCTCTGGGACACATTGTTCTGGGTGCCCCTGGAATTCTGTAGTGCCGTCAGTAATGGACTGACAGGACGCCCGCGGCCCACCTGGCTTTCAGGAGCTGGCTTAGGGACGTAGTCAATGTGAAAAACGTCGTTCCCAGGGAAGAACACATTTCCCTTTTATACAGCCCCCTTATGAGTAAGCTTTTGGAATGTAACCCATCTATCACCTGAACACTGTGAGAATGTTAACTGATTATTTTATTACTAAAATGAGAACTAACTTCATTCTGGATTATAGTTTCTTTGTCTGGTGTAAGGATTTTTGTAAAAACTTTTGAGGCCGAGCCCCTGAAACAGTAATTTTTTATTACTTGAATATTGTAAATGTTCTGAAATTTTGGTTACCTAAAAGGCAAGTTCTGAGAAGGAAATACTTAATGATCACCTACAGTTAAATCCCAAGGTATATTTTTTGAGATAAAGTTTTCTCTCTGAATGAGTGTTTTTAATATTGTAAAACCTGATCTCTGTGTGTGTTTTAATTAGAGTTGTTGATGAATATTGATAATAAAATTTTTTGTATTACCAGGTACACCTATGACAAAAACTATGGGAATGCTCTGGAAATATATTTAACATTAAGACATAAAGATGTTTTCGAGTTGATCCACAAGCATAATCTTTTCAGTTCTATCAAGGATAAAATTGTTTTGTTAATGGATTTTGATTCAGAGGTAATGTGCTTTTTATTTTAATACTGATCAATTATTTTTACTATTCCAGATTTTTAATAATGAATCGTGTAGCTTGGCTGTCTGCTCTTCATGCTTGGAGCACTCTGACCCTCATTAGGTGGTGTTAGTTATTTTAGTAGTTGGTGTTCAGGAATACTTTCCTCGATGTGGTTATTCTGTAAATGCAATTGTAATTTGATGTGGAACTTATAAAGTTGTGTGTGTGTGTATAAAGTAATTTTTTAGTAAAACAATTTATATAATTCATAGAAACAAACTAGTCACATGCTTTGACTCATTTAACCCTCTTTATCTATAGCCCAGAATTAAAGTTTTAAGTGACTTCTGTTTTGATCCACTATTACAGTTTTATTCCTTGGCTTTCATGGATCCAGCGTGTGGGGTTTCCATTGGTCCCAGCCAGTGCTCAGGTCCAGGACATGTGGGAGGTGTTATTTTATCACAGGACAAATTTGAATAGTGAGCTGGTTGACTACCAAAGGGACCCAGCTTCCACAGCCCGCAGTGGCTTTTGTAAAGTGTTACAAAGTGTGTGTGTGTGTGTGTGTGTGTGTGTGTCTGTCTGTCTGTCTGAGTGTCTAAAAAGGGATCTAATTGCAACTGCTGGTGATAGAAATAACAAGGTTTGTAAAACGGTGTTCTTGTTCAGAAAATTGAGATTTTAGGTAAATCAAAAAGTAGAACCCTAAAGGCTCCAAAAGAATTAATGCTTTTTTCAATTACATTTTACTGTATTTAGGGGTATTATATGTTATATTATTCTTCACAAACTTCAACTTAATTTATATAGGAGCTACATCTACCTCTTTTTCTCAAAGATATGTTAGCCTATTTTTTGACATAGTGAGTTAAGTCTTTAAAAGGGACTATAGATCTACAAAGAATCACACAGTTCCTAGGAAGTTCAGGGAGAGAGGCTCTGCTTCTCTGGCAGAGGATGATTATGAGGATGAGATGCTATAAAAATCAGTTCCATTTTCCCCACGTCCAGTCTCCCCTCATGCTCAGCCTTTCCTCGCGTGTCTCTTGGGAGCCTAGTTTTGCATAAGCAGCTGTGGAAAAAATATGAATGAGCTGAAACCAATTGCTGTTTAAGAGTATTAACCTAAGATAAGGTATTACAGAGCTTTCTAACTAGAAGAGGCCTTAGGGATAATCTATTCCAACACCCTCATATTTCAGAGCACAAAAATAAAGTTTGGAGCAGACAGGGAGGCGGCAGCAGAGTCAAGAACAGGCCCTGGTGTTCTGTGTGAGACTCAGTCTGGTGGGCTGTGACCCACCACCTCTTGTCGTGAACTTAACTTGTGTTTCATGAATGTTAAAGTTGGCTAAAGTCTGTAAGCTTTCTATTATTATTAAACTTCAGGTATCTTATTCTTTTCTGGCTCTTATCCTCTGCTCCACGTAGGACTAGCTCCTCATGTCTGTGCAGTCTATTAGGGAGACTTGGTCAAGGCTCAGGTAGCCAAAAAGAAAAGCTCGTTTTTGTGATACTGGCCACGAGGTGCTCTCCATAACTGCTGAGAGACGCATGAGAACCCGTGAAGATATGTGCGACATCAGAGGGGCTGCAATGTGTATACTCGAGATGTTTTGGATTTGATTAGTTATAGTGAGGCACCACCTTAGTAGTATGCAAAACATGTAGGCCTCACACTACTAAGACGTTTGAAAGTGCATTCCTTTACAAATTCCATTTTATGTAACGGCCTATGGCTCCTTCAGGATAGAAAGTAAGCCCCCCACCTTTCACTGTGGTGGTGTATACACTGCATTGTGTTTAGTGTGCCCTTCCTGTACAGCAGATATCAATCACTGTGGCTATTTTTTATATTTCAGAAAGCTGTTGACATGCTTTTGGACAATGAAGATAAAATTTCAGTGAGTGTCTTTTGTTTTTAATATATGTTACCAGAAGAATGTTAAGGACCATGATAGACATGAAGAAGAGAGATGTTTATCAGAAAATGTTGCAGCTGGTTTTGTGACCTCATAACTCTACATTTAAAATCTTCTTTTTCCCCTAGATTAAAAAGGTAGTGGAAGAATTAGAAGACAGACCAGAGTTGCAGCATGTGGTGAGCGTGACCGCGTTCTTCTTTTGCCCTTTAGATTGAAGAGTGGGGCAAGTCGCGTTCAGTGTTGGCTTAGGGATACTGGAGTGAACTCTTTAAGAGGTTAATGCTCAGATTGGAGGTGTGACCACAGTGTTCTGTAATCACTAAAATGTGGTGCATTCTATGAATCCGAGGCTAGGAATTAATTGCAGATCAGGCACTTGGACTTTGATTTACACTTGAATGGTGATGAAAAAAATACTATGCCTAGGAGTAAGCACCTTCCCTCTGTAGTTACCATTAAACGTAATCATGGCATAAATTACAGCCAAATCCAGGAGTGCACTGCAGACACCAAGTTCTCTTGCCAAGAGATACCACACAGTGGTTCTGTGTTCGGGACTGCAGGGTGATCAAGGGCAGAGCCTCATCTTTTTTCCCCTCCCACTGACAATAGCTAATCCTGTATCTCGTGTGTGATTTTATTGGTTGTGCTATTAAGGCCTGTTAATCTAGATTTCCTTGGGGGGCTCCTTTGAGTCTCTGCATTGTATCATCAGGGGAGTAAAACAAGAGTAGATGTTTTCTATGTTCCTTAAAAAGTATACAAGAAGAGGCTGCAGTAGGGAGTCTGGCAGTAGGACTGCAGGTCCCACATACAGTGAGCACGCTTTTGTCTTTGCCCATCTCCTTGTGCCCCCTGGGGAGGCTCGGGGAGTAGAGTATTCTATTGGAAAGTCAGTTTTATACATTGAGGCTCCTGAAGACTCTAGGATAGGAATGTGAAGTATGTTTTCTATTTTATTCTGTTTTGTTTTTTTGCTCAGGGGTTGTGCAGATGCTATTGCTATATTGCTCATGATTGGAAATCTTAATATTATCTGCTTACCCAAGAAAGGCTCCACTCTGCTGGCCACCTTGGGAATTTGTTTATAAAGTGATGATTTCTGACCTACTTAAGCCACGAGACAGGATTACGGGCAGCAGCTCTCTGTGTGACAGTGTAATCAGTGCAGTGGTGAATGGTGGCAAGGCCCACACTAAAATGGCTCATCTTCTCTGCCAGGCAATGTAATATCTCTATAAATTTGACTTGGCAGATGTGACAGAGCCCCCCGTCCTGTGTGCTTCTGGGAAACATCCCAGTGTATCCTGCTCTTGCTGGCCCCAGTGCTGGTGAACTGCAGTGGTCTTCATCAGACCTTGGCCTGGCAGAGGAGCTCAGTCTGAACCCTCATTTCCTCTTCTTGCCTGGGGGACACGTGAGCAGTTAGACTGAGGAGTGTTTCTTAATGTGCGTGTGTCATGGATAGGCTTATTTATGACTATTTACAACAGCAAATGTCAAACATGAGCTAGCTCATTTGTGATTGCAGCTTCGGGGTCAGGCCAATACATTTTTTATGAATCAGTCCTCTTGGAAGCAGCCACTCAAGGGGTGAATGCACTTTACCTGATTGGTGTGATTAAGTCTTCCCACTTCCAATGAGTTGCGGGGTTTTTGTTTACATTTAATGTCAGCTAAACAGTGGACATCGATTTCTAACTTCTGCGTAATATAGTAATGAGCCTAATCTTGTCTATGGGTAGAAAGTGAATTACTCATTTCCTTTGAGGCCCATTAACTCTTTCAGACAGTAGGGTTAGAAATCAGTTTTGAAAATTCCTTCAGAACACCTATACTCTTCTTGATTTTAATTTTTGTTTTTGGTGTCATCGGTATAGGCAGTATTTTATTGCAAACATAGATCTCAGTAAGATTCAACAAAGAGGAGTTGCGGAATGTATGAGAAGTCATTTAGTACTTGAGTTTTTTATTTTATTTTATTTTTTTTTTCTTTTTTGTGACCGGCCACACCGCGCTCAGCCAGTGAGCGCACTGGCCATCCCTATATAGGATCCGAACCCGCGGCGGGAGCGCTGCTGTGCTCCCAGCACCGCACTCTCCCGATTGCACCATGGGGTCGGCCCAGTACTTGAGTTTTTAAAAATAAATGTTTGTCCCATGATTCAACCCCTGTTTATATAAAAGAAGAGAATTTTTATGATGCAGAAAGCCTGCTAATCAAGCATTTTATTTCTTACTTGAAGGAGATGATGATGATATTAGCAACTATCATTAACATTTTTGTAGTGCTTAATGTATGCCAGGCATGGTTCTGAGTGATTTACAAATGTCAACTCATTTAATCTATACAATGACTCAGTGAGATTTTTGCAGGTATAGAAACTGAGTCACAGAGAGGGTAGCGACTTGCCCAAGGTCATATAGTTGGTAAATGGCAAAGCCAGATGGCTCTGGGCCCTTCCAGAGAGAATGTCAGAATCTCCTTGCTCTCCCAAAGAGACTTTTCCTGGAGACTGCTCCTCCCCCAGCCTCTCCATGGAAGCTGTTTAGAACTGAAAGTAGCAATATTAACCAGGTGCATTACTGCTTTTCTTATTTTATATTCATGGTTTATTTCTTATTCCTTTTAGTATTTGCATAAGCTTTTCAAGAGAGACCATCATAAGGGGCAGCGCTACCACGAAAAACAGATCAGTCTTTACGCTGAATATGATCGACCAAACTTACTTCCCTTTCTCCGAGAGAGTACCCACTGCCCACTTGAAAAGGTGAGACACAGACCCCACCTGCACACTCCAGGTGAGGAAGTTGTCGTTATTGTATAAGGTGTTCATCGTTCTTCTTTTCCTATCTGCTCATCCATCCCTGTCCAAAGGGGAGACTGTTGCTGTCAAAGCAGTAGGTTTTGCTGGGACATTCGGATGAGAAGAGGAGGTCTTCATGGATTAGATTTTGGTGAGGAGTTCAAGGGTTTGTCTGACAGGTTTAATTGAAATAAAGTTTGATCCAGGGCCTAGGGCTCAACATCAAGCTAAAACGAAATCAGGAGTCTGAGTCCATTTGCCATGATCTGAGTGGCACCTCAGAGTCAGAACCTGGGAAGGAGAAACAGCCTGTCCAAAGCAGAAGCAGTTGCCCCAGTCAGGAGTCAGATTTGGTAAGCCACGGTCCATAGCATACATCCTGCAGCCTGTCTGCTTTCAACATCTGCCTTCTGTGTTTCTGTATTTCTCTAGCACACTACATTCCATCGTAATTATTTGTGTAGTAGTCTCTCTTTCCCAGCCTCTGGTAAGTTCTTCAAAGACAAGGAGTTTGTCTTACTCATCTTGGTAAACCTAGTACCCAGCGTACGTTAGATATTTGCTAAATGTTTGTTGCATTAGGAGTGAGCGAATGAATGAATAAATTAAATACATGAGGTCCTAATTAGGGCTGAATGAGGACTAGTAAGTTCTATGAGACTGCTGTTTCAAAATAAATATAATGCTTACTATGTGTGTGCTAGGAACTGGGCAGTCTTAAGGCAAACAGTATTGTTTCCTGCAGTTCTTGGTACCATCTCATGCCATGTAACATCTACAAATGTCTTACCACATTTGGGCAGCCAGGTAACAAATACTTTTTAGTCAGCTGTGTGTATCAGTAAAATAAAAAATGTATTTGACCCAGAAGAGATGTGTCTGAGGAAGTTTACGCACACTTACGGTGTTTATAGTTGCTCCTCCCTTCCACGGCAATTGGCTTTAAACATATGGGACTTAGCATGAACTCATTTCAGCCCAATGGAGTTTTAAAGTCTAAAGTTAATGAAGAAAATATCTTGCCTGCATATTAACTGATGAAAAATATTAACATTTTATATTTAACATTTTATATTTTATATTTGTTCTCAAGAATAAATTTGGAAATGCATCATCTGACTCTACAGATAAAAGCTGATGTTCCCCTCTTTTCTCAGTAGGGAACCTTCAAATCTAGAAATATAGTGAGAATCTCACTGTCTGAGCAGTGCCCCTTCATGTGCACCTCACTCTTTGAGGAAATGTTGTATGTTTGCAGAGAGGACATGCCTGTCTCCAGAAGTCTCCACCTGACTTCTCTGAGCCACTCATGTGTGGGGTGAAGTCCTGGTTTCACTCTCGGTCACAAAGCACAGGGCGCAGAGGCACTGTCCAGACTCTAGCGTGCTCGTGTTTCTTGCACACTTTGGCTGATCTGCTTTAAAGTTTCCAGTCTAGTGTACTCATGGAAAGACCCACTGCTGTACCCAGTAGGGGAGCAGCAGGACATCAAGGACCTACACGTGGTACTTGTAATACACAGAACCGGTTTAGAGCATTTGCGTAGACCTTTTAGAATTTTTCTCTGGTCCACTGAAAACAACAAATTGCATCTGAAATAACACAAGCACACTGAAACCAATTAATTGTACAGTAGTTTTTTCAAATTTATCCCATGTTTCTCACCAAAAGGGAATTTTGAAAAAAATGGATTAGAGGTGGTAATGGTTGAAACAGACCATTATAAAATAGCCAAGTCAATAATCCACATTTTTAGAACTCCCTAAATGGGCTTTCATGTTTCAGGTCATTGAAGGTTCTTCATAAGCAGTCATCTCCGTCAGGGTCCATTGTGGGAAATCCACACACTTGCAAAAAACATTATCACCTATTTCAGGTACCCAAAGCTGTCTTAAAGGAGATGAAAATCTCGTTCTTTTTTCCTTAGACATAAGAATTCTATATACACTAAATAATCTTAGAAA
>NW_007732153.1:233833-244770 GCF_000696425.1 Galeopterus variegatus
AAAATCTCGTTCTTTTTTCCTTAGACATAAGAATTCTATATACACTAAATAATCTTAGAAATTAATTGTTTTTATGTTTACTCATAACATGAAAAAGCTATTGTATGTACCAATACGTGAATGACAAAGTAGATTTCCCCAATTAAATGTATCCCAAGCATGCAGTAGTAAAGTGAAGGCTGTGGAATACAGGTTTGCATGTTTTGTCTAAAGAGAAATGCATAGAAAATGTAGTCACCTTTTCCCCTGAATATAAAATTAAGAACTTTAAAATTCTCATGCCTCCCCTTCCCCCAAAGAAATCTCTGCTTCAGAAGAGTTTATAGAGTATTTAGTCCTATAGGTGCTTAAGTAAGAGGTGGTGGTTTCTCTTTTTTTTGAATGGGAAGAGTGTCAGGTTTCAAAGGCATATTCTGAGCATGTTCATCCGCTCTTGTTCATAAATTACTTCTGGCAGAATAGCAGCCATGTTCCTCGTTTCTGGTTGTCTGCCTTTGCTAGGACTGGGTAATTGTTGAGAGAAGGGGTGATTTCTAACTGGTTGAAATTTTCAAGAATTCAGGTCAACCTTATTTTGAATTAATTGAAATACACAAGTATTTGGCTGAAAACTTTGTAGAGATTCTGACATCACATCAAAAGCCCTTTAGGGGCATAGTTATCAAAGGCCAAAGTTTAGGATTTTAAATCACCACAACTCTTAAATTCAAAAATTAGTCATAAACTTTTATGAAATCATTCATTCTAAGTAGATAACAGAGTTTGGATGAATTTTTTTTCTACATTAACTAAAAAGACAAAGTTCTTTGTATTTCTGTTATGTTTTATGAGATGTACTGTGCTTTCATGTACCTAGTTTTATTTAGTCTCTACAAAGGCACATTTAGGTGGATAGGGGATTTTATACACCACAAGCTGAGTCTTAGGGATTTAGAAGAAAGCCCAGAGTCTAGGGCTAATAAGTTGAGAGACCGAGGCTTGGATCCTATATCTCTTAACTTTGGGCCCCACGTTCTTTCCACAGTGGTGAGAAATCATTTTTCAGGTTTAAAACCTTAATTAAAACAGTAATTACAAAAACTAAGGTATTTTTTAGTATTACAAGAATCATGAAAGACATAATTTTTTTTTTTCCTTTTTTTGTCTTTTTTCATGACCGGCAACGGATCGCAACCCTCAGTGTCGCGCCCGTACCGGGCCGGGACCGGCAACGGGATTGCAATCCTCGGTGTTGTGCCCACACCTCGCTCAGCCAGTGAGCGGCCGGTCTGTATGTGGGATCTGAACCCTCAGCGGGAGCGCCGCCGTGCTCCCAAGCGGCGCACTGTAGCAGTGCGCCACCGGGCCGGCCCGAAAGACATAATTTTTTAAACTAACTGTTAAACAGTCCTTTCTTCTATAATTTCTAGGTATGGTCATCAGACATTAGTTCTCATTTTGCAAATCTGATTTGCTTGTGCCTAGAGTGTTTAAAAACAGAGTATCAGTTTTATAGCTTTGGCCAACTTATGCCTGAATTTATGATCTCTGCCATATCTAATAGCATTCACAAGGTGGCAGTATTTATGAATTTGGAGGGATAAAGCTGGGAGAACAAAGTTCATAGATTTGCATTAAAGAAATTTCAAGAGAAAATTGGATAAGAGATGGCAGGGCCAAGGCTGTGTGGAAATCATTATTTAATTTACAGCTGGTAAGGTTCCTACTGGCTACCCTCAAATTTCTAACTCCATTCCATACCTTTATGCTAAATAAGGAAAAAGAGAATTAAAATACTCTTTTTCATCATTTTATTACTCAATTTCTGTCATTATTCTGTCTTCACTTTTATTTTTATTGCTCTTCTCCTTTTCTACGTGTATGTGTTTGTGTGTGTATATACCTGTGAGTGTGTGTCAGCTTTAAAAATCTCAGTGTCTCTACTCTTTCCTCTAGAGGGAGCATTGTGGTCCAGGAAAATTCAAGAATCTAAAATGAGGAAATATGCTTTTATGCCTCATTCATGTCAGTAATTGAAAAATTCTATGTATTAGAAATACTTCCTTTTTATACGTTACTCAAAATCTAGAGATTTTTAAAGTCTTTATTTTTTCATTTGTGAGAAGAGGATAATTTAAGATACTGTTAGAGACTAGTCATAAAACATTTAAAAACCTCTGAAATTGAAATTTTTGAGAGACTCAGATTATCTTTGATCTTGGTGATGCACCTCTTCTTGCATTCCAGACCATTCCTAACTTAAAACTTGCCTTCAGACATGTCTTCCCATATGAACTTTCATTTTTGATAGTTTATACGAGAACTTACAGCATCGCTCTCCTGTAGAATGTCTTGCAGTGAGGGGAATGTTCTAGAATCTGCTCTTTCCAACATGATAACCACTAGCCACATGTGGCTATTGAGTATTTGAAAAATATGGCTCGTATGACCAAGGAACTGAATTTTTAATTTAATTTTGATATAATAGCCACATAGGCTACTGTCTTGGACAACTCAGGTAGGCTTCAAGCTGCATACTCTCTTTGTGGTTTGCAATAAGCCTGTTCTCAAGTGTTCTCATAGGCTAAGAAAAGGAGGTGGGGTGGGGGGGTTCTGCTTGAACGTTTTGAGTGGTACTTCAAAGTGCAAGTGAATTTCCAAGTACACAATTGATTCGTGGATACCTCCCAGTACTGAACTGTTTTAAGCAGTATAAATACTCATCATTGTTCAGACTGACTTTCTCTAAAGAATCTGTATATCTAAATATATTACAATTTTTTGTTTATGTGTGAACGACACAGCCCCACTAAACCATAAACTATTTTTCTGTTGGTATCTCAGAATGTAGCAAAAATCTAGGCACTCGGTTGGTTTCTCCATAATTGTTGTTGAAATAGTGATAGGTCCTCTGACTTCAGGTTTTTGCTCTCTTTTTCCCTTACTGTTTGTTTCACATGTGTTTTTTTGTCTCTTCAATAGTATCCCTGCAGAAGAGTTGATAAGAAAATTCCATTGTTTATAAGGATGATGACAGGCAAGACAAGATAAGGATAGGTAAAACCATGTTTTTAAAGGATTTTCTAGGTTTTAGTTAGGATAATGTTCAGCTATGAATGATAAAAATCCCAAAATAATAGTGGCTTAAGCAGAGTAGCAGTTAGTTCTCTGTGACGTGGAAGTCGTGGTGGAGCAGCTTACTGGGGGTGGAATGCACAAGGTCAGAGACCCGGGCTCTTTTCTCTTTTTCCTCCACCTCGTCTGACCTTGACCTCATGACATAAGGTAGTGCCATCCACGTTTCTAGGAGCAGATTGGGTGAAAGGAAAACAAATCAGGAGGCCCAGAGTTCACATGCAGAGACAGGTTCCCACAAGTTGCCCCTCTGCGTTTTTCCTTCTGCTCTTTAGTGGACATTTGTCACGTGGTTCTCCTGCAGCTGGGCAGGCTGGGAGATTGTTTTTTTTTTATTCTGGGCAGTGCACACACTCACCTAAAACAATATTGTATGGAAGAGATGGGAAAAGGATCCTGCAGGACAAATAGCTATCTCTGCCACTTAATTGTTAAAGGAATCTTGTGAATAACTGAATTAACAGTGTTTCCTCCTCATTGTGACTTTCAGTTATTCTTATTTCGGTATTTAAATGTTGTTTGTACCATAAAACACCATCCTGTTTTCATTGTAATTCTAAAGCGGTGTTTGGCTTTTGCTTTTTTCTTTATTTCTGTTTTTGTTTTTGTTAAATTGATCTCTATGATCAAATTGTTTCTGCCCTTTAGCTGTCTCTGTGCAACCAGAGACACAGATTTAAAAGATATATTCTACGGAAAAATTTAAGTCAAAAACCAAAATATCAAAACTAGCTCCTGCTGTTATTTCCCAAAGATAGATCATTGAGCTGAAAGGGCTAATTAACTTGAGCTGTTTTTAGCTCCTTGGTTCTTGTTTTTAGAACAACCTTAGCTGGTTGTTTTCAAATGACTACTCTAAATATGCAACCCAACAATCTTCCTGTAACCCTTACTACCTGCTCATTTATTAAGAAATATTAGTTGCACACGTACTGTGGGACAGGCATTGTGCAAAGCACAGGGCTTAAGTGTGCACATGGTCCCAACGAAGGGAAATTAAATGAATGATTAGGTGAGTAGTCGATTGTGGCTCTGATTAATTGTTGTGAAGCCATGTGTGGGGTGCAGTGCCAGTAAGGACCAAGGGAATATCTGTCTGAAGTCCCTACCAGGGGTGGAGAGTGAGTGAGGGCAGCATTTCAGGCAGGGGGACAAAGTGGAGAGATGAGCATGGCAGGTGAGGCTGCACACAGAGGCAGAGCTAGGGCATGGATGCCTTGTAGGTGGTGACAGAGATTGGTGGCTTTAGGACCAAGCAGAGTAAAGCGATCGGGAGGTTATGTAGGAGCGCTGTGGATAAGGTTTCCCCATTGAACTCGTGCATTATACTGCACCCAGTTCAGATGCCACCTTTTCTGTGAAGCTTTTACAGAGGGCCACACTAGTTCAGTGTCCCTTCTCTACATGTTCCCCTACCATGGATTAATAATGTATTGTCATATCTCTGTCACCGCACCTGGACCGTGAGCTCGCATGGGTGGACTCACGCTGCTTCGGCTCCAGCTAAGCCTTCTGCTCCTCTTCTCTGTTCTCCTGTCACATGTCATCATCATGAGCAATTTTACTGCTGTCATCTTTATCCATCCTGACCCTCTGGTGCCCAGCACACAGCGTACAGTAATGTGAGCTGATTCATTGAGAATATCAAGCTGTTTATCAATGCACAGTGTGTCTTTTTTTTTTTTTTTTTTACCCCCATAGAAATGCTGTCATCTGTGCATTTCCTCCTGTTTTGATTCTCCTTGATCATCAGATGTGTTTTTTCCCTCTCACTTTTGACAGATCCTTGAGCAGAGTTCTCTTTTAAACCCTGTGATCTGGCAATAGAAATATTGCCAGTAAATTCATTTATACATCATGTAGCAAGTGATTACTGAGCATGAGGTATTCTCAATCCTGGGAAAATGCAGCAGCGAGCAACGTTCTTTTCGTGGTGCTCATGCTCAGTGGAGAGAACAGCTGGAACAGATGATGGAGTAGGCGGGAGCAGTGCTGCTGAGAAACCAAGGGCATGGAGAGAGACGGCGTAGCGCGAGGCCTGTGCTCTCAGCATCTTGTTTCCTGCCGTTGCTCCTGGAATGTTCTGAGTGCTTCAGATATGTTCTCAGACGAATTGTGTAGGGTCTGGTAGCTCTCTAAGAGGTGAATGAGTACAGCCACCAGTGAGACCCCAAGAGATGTGTTTTTTGTTTGTTTGCTTTGTTTTGTTTTGTTTTTAAAGGAAGGCAGTGGAAAAATTCTTCCAAGCTTGTAAGTTTAAATGACTCTGTTAGTATTTGTTCTTATTTGGTAGCCCGTAGTAACATTTTTTCCTTGCTTTCACTGAAGGCTCTTGAGATCTGTCAGCAGAGAAACTTTGTAGAAGAGACGGTTTATCTTCTGAGTAAGTAGCTTTTATTCATTTTGGTTACCATAAACTAAGAAAGGGGGGGACAGTGCGATGTAAATTGTGTAAGAGTGAACATGGACTTTAGACCAAAGTAACACAGAAGTTCAAGCCTATATTGTATAAGAACCTAATATAAGAAAATAGAAACTTCACAGCGTAATTGACAAGGAAGAGTTATTTAATAAATGCTGTCAAAATAACATATGAGTCAGGCATAATAAACAAATAAAATTGTTAGTTTACACCTCACAACATAGATTCAAATAAATTAGAGATAGGTTGACAAGTTTGTTGTTCATTTTTTTGAACAACAAACTTGTCAACCAAATAAATTAGAGATAGGTTGACAAGTTTGTTGTTCATTTTTTAAAAAGTTATAATCAGCGTATATCACCATCGTATTGGTAGAGAATAATCTTTATTTTTGAAAACCACAGCCTAAATAAGTGGAGGAAATGCAATTGAATCTCAGAGTTTTGGAGAGAAAAGGAGAATTGCTTAATATAATCTAGCTGCCAATGTCCTGGTCTTCAGGTGCCTATTTCTAGCTGTGTTGGAATTTTTGTACCATGCATACTGAGATGCATGACTCGTTATCTTTCACATTCCTCCAAAATGAGCAACGTGCACTGAAGATTTTAGAAGGAAGCTTTATGCAGAAGTACACAGCATGCCAGACAGAGTTCATTTCAGGTGTCGCTGCAGGGTCACTTCCTGCCTACCCTGGCAGGGCGTTTCCTCTTGACACCTTTGCCTCACACGGCACTCACCTGCACTGGCTCCTTTGCCTCTGTGAAAAATCATCCAGATCTCCATTCCCATTTATGCATATGCAAATTCATGGGTGCTCAGCAACAAACCCAGAATTATTCATTTATAGGACCTACCCACCTTAGGAGAAGTGCTTTTGGGTCTTTATTTTGTTACTTGAGCATGTTCTTGGGGTTCTAATCACAACTTCAAGTAGCTCATCAATCTACTAGTTCCACATAGTGTTCCACCCAAGAAATATTCTGGTAGAATAGATCTTTGTCATAATGTCATGTCATCTTAGAAGCAGTAGAGGAATTACAAAGGAAGACATAGTCTGATTTTATAAAAGCTTAAAAATCCTATACACATTAAAAAATATTAAACATTTTTAAAAGACATTGATTGGGAATAATATTTTCAAGAAAGACAAAATGCTATAGAAGGGATATCAAATGGGAAATCATTTTATTCACAAGTCAGCTGTTATCAGTTGATAATGGCTGCTGCCCACAGTGAGAAGGATTCAAGATCCTTCACTAGTTCTTGTGCACGGCAGGGGACAGGTGTAAGGGTCACAGCCCACAGCCAGGCAGTTGCTGTCCCTCCACTGAGTAAGGCTTTCTACATGTACTGTATTAAAAACTCATGGAAATTGTTAAAACCATTAAAATGTGCAAAATATGTAAAGATAATTAGCCAGTAGAAGCATAGTTTGTAAATACTTTTATCTCACGAAGGTTTTTGAAAAGCTTTCCCCTGGACTTAGAAGGAAATGAGGTAGCCCTCTTATAATTGAATTTGCAATTGGCACAAATGTATCAGTAGAGCAATATGCAAAGCCAGCTTAAGAGTAAGGCAGAATGACTCCAAGGCCTTTAAAAGTCTTAACTGTATCTGAGTGTGAAATTATTGACATCCAAAAGAAGAATGTTTTGTCAGAGGAAGGCAAGAGTCTGACAGACCTGGCTTCACATCCCTGCTTTTACCATCCAGTAGCTGTGTGATCTTGGCAAGTTATTAACATTTCTCTTTCCTCTTTTATAAAACAGGAGTGTCAGTAGAACATACCTTACAGGATTATAGTGATAATTAGCTGATGTAATTCATGGGAAGAACTGAAAGGAGTGCTCAGCACAAAGTAAACACCCAACAAATAGGAGATAATTATTTTACTGTGTCATAGGTAGTACATGCTAATGTCACATATGGATATATGCTTTTGTCTTAGCTTTCAAACTGTGTAAATAGTTTAAGAGATATGCTATGTCCTTTTAAAATTTTTATTAAAGTATCCTAAGTGAAGTCTTTCTCACATCCTCATCCCACCTAGGCCGAATGGGTAATAGCCGAAGTGCCCTGAAGATGATTATGGAGGATTTGCATGATGTTGATAAAGCCATCGAATTTGCCAAGGAGCAAGATGACGGAGAACTCTGGGAAGATCTGATTTTATATTCCATCGACAAACCACGTAAGCAGAAAAGCCGTCTGTGATTATAACTTTTTTTTCTCAATATAACCAATTATGTCTAGAGTAAGAATTATCTTGAGATACATTAAGTTAAAAATATGGCAAAGTTTCCACAGTAAAAATAGGCCAGGTGTGTGGTGACGATTGCCAGTACTCCTCTTGTGCAGGAAGCCTGCAGCCTCATCACTTTGCACAGGCCGAATGTCATAAAGAGCAGGTAGTTACACAGCTTATCAGCTGTGTCCCCATGAGGCATATTTTGCCTACTGCAACCTAGTTGAATAAATGTTGACTGGGTTGGGTTGGCTTGGCCTGTTTTTGTTTTTAGTTTGTATACAGGGGTTATTCATTTTGGAAATTTATAGCCCTTACCAGTCTCTTTTTATGGAGAAAGAACTGTCACTGGACATTGACTGTAAGTGGATATCTGCGTTGCAGCACTGAGTTTCTCCTTCCTGCCCCATCTCATCATTTGTTGGCCGTCAGCACTGGACCATTTGCACTGAGTCTCCCATTTTGGAAAGATACAACTGAAGCAGTCACCTCACAGTAACCCAGATCCTCTTTTGCAAATATAGAAATGATTTAGAGACTGGCCATCGTGGTTGACAATCCACCCCCCCCCCCTTTGTTTTTGATAGAGAAGGCTTTATGTTCACCTAACTACATTAATCTGAAATTGACTTAAATGACTTTATTTACTTGAAAATACAGGGATTCTAGTTAATGTGATGGATCTTAAGAGACAATGTGGGTGTGATGGAACGTGTCAAACCTGGGTCTGGCCCAGGTGTGAATTGGGGCTCATTACCTTCTAGCTGCTTGACCCTGGACACATTAGTTAAACATCCCGATTCCCTGTCTGACATGGGGAGACGTGACATTCCTGCCTTCCAGAACAGGGGAGAAAAGTGTGTGGTAGCTGAGCCCTAGTGAGTCCTCAGTGAATGCTAGTTGCCTCTTTGATGTTGCAAACTGTATTTTGAAGGTAAGTCACCATTTGTTCACCGTTTTTAAACTCCTCTCATTGAGTTTCTTCTTTATGTCTTAAGGAAAGCTAGTTCTTGAGAGTTTACAAATTCAAATGATTTTAACACTTACTGTAAAGGATATAATTTTCTCTTTGAGTTACTTTTGGTCTAAAATTGCATTATTTGCAAATAAAATTGGATTATAGCATTGTTTACATGTTAATTGTTTTATGTGGTATTTTGTAGCATTTATTACTGGCTTGTTAAACAACATCGGCACACATGTTGACCCAATTCTACTGATTCACCGTATTAAGGAAGGAATGGAGATTCCCAATTTGAGAGATTCCTTGGTTAAAATTCTGCAGGACTATAATTTGCAAGTAAGTATCCTTTCTTGGACAAATAAGCTTAATAAATGAGTTGATTTACTACTGGATAAACATTTCTAGGATTTATGTTAAGTATCAGTTAAAAACTTTCAGTTTTGATAGTTACATTTTATTTAGGCCTTGATATTTGGAAAACTATTCAAATAGAGAAACTAGAAACATCACCCCTTAAGGAAGCCATCTGATCCATTAACCATCCCCAAATTTCCTCTTCTTGTTGAGCAGGCATTCTTACATTTGTATGGTAACTATAGCATGGCATTAAGGAGGGAGAGAGAATAGTTACAGAGGCTGTTAGATCAAGTCACCCAAACATTTTAGGGAGAGTAAGTATTGTGTCCATTTGAGGGAATAAAAAAATGTTTTTCAAATAGTTGATAATTTTTCTTGAAGCCATTCAGTAAACTATTGCTTGAAACATGTTAAAATAATAGGATTTTACTTAATTTTTGTCTGTTTTCTACAATAGTATGAATTTATTATCCTCATCAGTTCAGAATTTGTGATAAGAACAATGGAACCTATTATTTTTATATAAATCATTAATATTCTAATTATAAAGCATCTTAATCTTTTTCTTAACAGAATGCTACCAATTACTATTTGTTAGGGTGCTGGTAGCTTCTGTAGAACTTGCAAATATTTAAAACACATTTCCTTAAAAATTCAGATTGTTCTTTTTCTAATTCATTTGAAAATGAGTTTTGGTTATAATGGATAAAATTGCTTACCTGGAACAATAAAATTTTGCAGGTAAAGCCAAAAGATAAGATTGTAAGAAGAGGAGAGTTAGGATGACCACTAGCCACTGTGAAGGGTGCAGAGTAGAGGGCCACCTGCTGAACTCAGGGCGACAGGCTTAGGGGAGAGGCAGGCGAAAAGGAGAAGGTGAAGGAAGGTTGATGGCCTTGAGAATACATGCAAGAGATGAAAAGGAACGACAGCGTTGGAGGGACAAGAGGTTGTGGCCTGGGAGTGTGATATTGCCACGTTAAACTTTCTGAGGCAGAGTCACTGTGGACATGTTCAAAAAGTGGGACAAAGATAAAGGTCACTGGAGCAGAATTAGTCGAGAAACTGTGAGGCCACAGCCTTTGCCGAGTCGTCCAGATGGACAGAGAGCAGTGGGGGGAAGAAGGGGCTGGAAGCCAGGCTCCAGCATGCTCGTAGGCTGGGGCGTTAACCCTGCAGCCCACAGGGGACCGTGGCATTCCTGGATAGCATAGCTTTAAAGGAGAAGAGCTTCTTCCCACAGGTGGGGCTGGGAGAGATCAAGGAGCTTTTACTCAGGAGAGCTTTGTGGGAAATTGAGTTCATGGCAGAGAAATTGGTACTCAGTTAAGCCAAAGAAGTGGAGAGCCTGTTCTGCAGAGAGCTTAAAGATGTAGGTATTTATTTCCAGTGGGATTTGGAGGTTTGCAGGTGACCCCGGGGAAAGGTTATTGCAGGAAGAATGAGAAAGGCAAGAAGGAAATAAAAATACGAGAACGCACTAGCAGGTGAGCAGAGGCGCCACGAGGGGCTTGCCTTTGGGTGCCCCACCCTGGGAATGTGGAAAGGCGTCCAGGCAGGGAGGTCACTAGTTCTGGGCTGTGGTGAAAGTGGGTTCGGTTATAGACCTCTGGTGTGAGTGAGCTTGATAACGATCTGGACTTCATTGGCACTTACCATGCCGGCGCATGCCAGGATACACTCGGACTTACAAATCCAGATTTGTTCAGAAGTCATTAAGGTGTGTCTGAGCAACTCTGCTGCTCGGGAGGCGTTCTCCCTGTGACCTTCAGCTGTAGTGCGTGAAGCTTGGCCTCTGTGGTTGCAACAACGTGACTTGCTCTTTGCTCAGCCTC
>NW_007732153.1:245932-246974 GCF_000696425.1 Galeopterus variegatus
GTAGTGCGTGAAGCTTGGCCTCTGTGGTTGCAACAACGTGACTTGCTCTTTGCTCAGCCTCCCCAATGCTTGCAGAACCACCAGGTAATCCTCCTTCCACTCATGGACTCCACTGTGATCTCACTGCTCATTGATTTTTTTATGAATAAATTTGCTTGGTTCTTAGTTAGCTGGAAATAAGAAGAAAATTATTATTAGATGCAAAACGAATACTTAACATAAAAATTATCCACCAAAACAGCTGCTAAATCAATACTTTATCCTCTTAATCATATCTTAAAATACACTGAGAGCTTTTCTTTAAGATACATAAGTATGTAGTTGGGTAATGTGTGAAGGAGGCTCAGAATTATTTAGCCAGTGGGTCCAAAGAGTTATGGTTGCCTGTAAATCCCCCAGCCAAGCTGTGGCTTCTCAGAGGGAGAGGAGGGACCCGCAGGGAGCGTGCCACAGCCTGTGGAAACTGCTGCACTGGTAGTGCCCACTGGAGCTCAGACAGCTGGTTGAAGGGCCAGAGAGAAAGTGCTCCACTGGTGCTGGGTGTCCAAAGACTTCCAGGGGGTACTTTCTACTGATGAATGAAGAAAGAGGTTAGAATTTTTTTCTGTGGAAAGGATGCTCTTTTTCATTAATGACTATTTATTTTCTTTCTCTAAGCAACCTATTAGGGATCACTGTAAGAATAACTTAGTTCTATCTATAGATCACTTTGCAGTTTCCAGAAGAGTTTCACATACATGTTTTTATTTGATTGTTTAGTCTTTTTTGTTTGTGTTTCATAGAACTATAGTTGATTTTCACATGTTCTCTCCTAAGCAACAACAACAACAAAAAAAATTGGTGACCTTGTTAATCCCCAAAATTTGGAGGAAATTTTCAAAGACTCTGGAACCTACTGGGGCTGGGGTGGGATGGGGTGCGGTGAGATGGCAACCACAGTGGATGTTAAGAACCATTTGGTAACGGGCTGGCCCGGTGGCACACTGCACTAGTGCGCCGCTTGGGAAGCGTGGCTGCGCTCCCGCCGAGGGTTCGGATCCCA
>NW_007732153.1:247315-256029 GCF_000696425.1 Galeopterus variegatus
GTCCCGGTCCGGTACGGGGGCGACACTGAGGGTTGCGATCCGTTGCCGGACACGGAAAAGAGACAAAAAAAAAATAAAATAAAATAAAAAATAAAAAATAAAAAATAACCATTTGGTAAGTGAGGGGACCCGTGATCAAATGGTAGAGAGGTGCTGTCACAGGGCTTCATAAAAAATAAAAAATAAAAAATAAAAAAAGAACCATTTGGTAAGTGAGGGGACCCGTGATCAAATGGTAGAGAGGTGCTGTCACAGGGCTTCTCTGCACCTTCTGCCAATACACGAATGCACTGGGAATCTCTAAGGGGAGAGTTAAAATAGACACAGCATTTAAAAATGGCACTGAAAATGCTTTGGGAGATCACTCATTAGCCACTCGTTAATGGGAAAGAGAGGGGGTAGATCAAGTTGTAGGGAAAAACTTGAAATGAACAGCTTTTCTGGTTTTAAAGTTTCACATTTTCAACAGCTCTCTTCATCCAAAGTTTAGCATTAGGGGTGTGAGATGCCTGGGACACAGTTGAAGCTGAGGAAATTAACTGCATTGTCAGTGTTTAATTTGTTTCAGTTTATAGGTTTTTATACTTTGTTGCTTTGTTAGTATAATTACTCAACAAATTTAAAAACTTTATGAAGTCAGAAGGATGAAAATAGCCTGTATTGTACTTCATCAACTTAAAATGTTTCTAGGCCTGATTTCAAGGACAAATAGCATTCGATTTGATATGAATTATTTCTAAAACAATATGGTATAAATGTTATTTCAACTTTTTTAATAAACCAACCAGTTTCCAAATTATTTTATACTATAAATTTTTAATACTCTTATATGTTTTATTTTAAAAAACATTTTATTAATAACTTTAGCATTTATTTATTTCACTTATTTAGCATTTATATCTATTTCTGTTGTTGGAGACTTTTCTTTTCCTTAAGAATTTCATCATCTTCCTTATTAAACACTTTTCTTCTGACAGTCTTGTCTGACATAGCGTCCTGTGGGGCTGTCGTCTCCATTTTAAGATGAGAAGACTGAGTCTCAAAAGCACTAAATGATTTGCCAGGCTGAGAAGGTGGTGAGCTGGGTTTGAACCCAGGTCCTCTGACTAAATCTTGTGCCATTTTCATCCAGGACTATATTAACTTTTATAGCCACAAGTAATCCCTAAAATGTCCACTAACCAGGGTGGGGTTTTAATTTTTCATTAGGGGCGACTTCTCTGGGGGGACAGCACGCAGGTTTTCCTTTGCCACTGAAGAGGCAGCACAGCACGGTGGAAATGGCACGAGGCCAAGCCTCCTGCGTCCCTGGCGTGAGCCTGGGCCTTACGGATGATCCCGAAGAAGCCATTGCACATCCTTGGATCTCTTGTTTCCCCAGAAAAATGAAAGTGAAGGGCAGGGGCTAGGTTACACCTCCAGCACAGATGTTTCCGGGGCTGCGGGAGTCCCTACGGCCAGAGGGGTGTGACGCAGTAGCCGCAGAGCACCTGCCAAATTATGCTTCTCCAGGTTTCTGCTGGAGCAGGGTGGCCAGCTTTGGAGAGCTGGTTTAGGTCTCTGATGACATGATCTCAAAGATCACCCCCAGGTCCTGTGACTTAGCTTTTAAAAGAGACACAGCGTTCAGCCCACTGTTGCTGCAATGGACACTCTTGTGAACTTGCGTGATTGTGGCAACTGACGCCGTGCATTTGTATCCACTTACGCTCGACAGTCGTTCCCAGCAGGTCGTCGCCACAAGCCTGCTCTGCAGATGAGAAAGTTGAGGCTAGGAGCGGGCAAGTGGTTTGCCCGAGGCAGGCTGCGGGGCCAGGGTGCCAGCTGGGCACTCTGTCGTGCTGCTGTGCCTCCTGGCATCTGGGAGCTCTGTTTCTTTCTTTTCCTAGGTAATGCTGGTCATTATTCTCACTTGGTTTATATTCTGTCAGCATCTATGACGAAGATTAGGGTTGTGAAGTTTTGTTTTTATTTAGTTTTTAAAGATAGGTAATTCTCTCCCCAGCTACCAGCCCAAAAGGCATTGCCCACCTTCCTTTTCCTCCATCTTTCAAAATGGGGCAGTCGTGGAGTCCCCGCACATTGAAAATAAGGTCAACCTCCCCTGATGAGGGAAGGGAATTCAGCCTGTACTGTTCTTTCTCTGGGATAGAAGCTATGATAGACGAGATTTGCCTATCCCTATAATTAGATATAACTATTTCTGAATGCTTTTATTTTTTAGGCATCTATTTATAAGACACGTAAGTGCTGGAACATTTTTTGGTGCTCATGCTTTCAGTTTATGACTATGGTCCTCATCCTCTCTGCTCCAGCAGTGCCTGCTACGTGCTGCATGTGTGCCTTGTGTTTCTCTTATGTGGGCCTCTTGGGTGAAAATGAACTCTTTGTTTAGTGCTATCTTGTGAGTTCTTCCACATTTTACCCTGCGTTTCTCTCACCAGTGGTCCCATTGGTCTCTGGAGATGCAGTTACTGTCCTGGCAGTTGATGCCAGAAGCTGCACAGGAGTGAGTGGAAGGCATGGCAGCCGCCCGCTGTCCTCTCATGTGGGGGCATGGTATTGCACGGTGGCCTGTCATCCCTGCTTAGCTGTTAGCAAGGCTGTTGAGCTTCAGTGGGGCGCACGGCTTTCTGAGGCTCAGTTTTTTCATAGTTAAATCAGAGTTTGTCAAGCCTGGCTACACACCAGAATTATCTGAATTCTCTTTTAAATTACATAGTTTCAGGTACCAGGCCATGTCCACTGGATTCGAGTCTCTTGAGGAGGACCAGGGGATATGTCCTTAAACCACCTTGGTATCTCTTACACACCCAGTCTGGTCTATGTATTGACGTTTAGGAACCTCGAGGTTAGATGATCTTTAAAGTGTCTTGTCTATAAAGTTCTTATGAGGATCATTTTATAAATGCAACTTTATATATTGAATGCAGCTGCATATTTAATGTTAATTTCATACTTTAAATCGTAATAGTTATTTTGCAATCTGCAATAAAGTAGCTTATATTTTTAGGTATAATTTTTTTGTTGTTGTTTTTCATGGTTTCTTCTTTTGCCTCAAAAAATAACATTTATTTGAAGAAAAACAAGATGACAAGATGTCCATCCCTTGGCCCGCTGGCCTCCCGCCCTGTTCATCCTCAGCACTCCCTGGCCTGAGCCCCGGCTGGGTGGGTGGCAGGACAGCCCTGTCAGCAGGCGGCAGCAGTACCACATGCAGGTGTCGTACAAGGTCTTCATGTGCCTTGAGAGGCTCAGTTGTTTTTAAAATGTCATGTGTTTGCTGATTTATGAACGCATTTGTTTAACGTGAGTGCCTCCTGTGTCGGTGTGGCAGGGCCCCACGTACAGTCTCACAGACCTGGAGATGAGCAGCGTGCACCCCTTTCCTCGAGGGGCTCAGGACCTGAGTTAATGTTTCTGGGGGAAGCAAAAAGCTGTAACACTTCCATTGTGTTAAACTAACACGTGCACGCACACACACATCCAAACAAGCTGATAAGCTGACTCCAGACACCCTGTGGCCTACTAAAGCTATTTTCTCACATTTACATTTGCTACAATTTCCTCTTTCTTTTTTCTTTTTATTATTATTTCCCTTATCTCTCTACTTTGAAATCCAGAGACAAATTAAGAGAAAATAGTGACTTCTTTCTTATTTGCCTTTTTTGGGGCCCACTTTTTTTTTGGACTCATAGTATAAAAGCTCTTAATTTTCTTTTAAGAGATGGTTTCTAAACTTATATACTGTGTGTGTGTGTGTGTGTGTGTGTGTGTGTGTGTGTGTGTGGCTGGCAAGTATGGAGATTCAAACCTGTGACCTTGATGATATAAGGCTGTGCTCTAACCAACTGAGCTAGGTTTTAAAATTTATAAATCTCTGAAATAAACTTTTAAGACCACGTGGATTTTTTTTTCTTTCAAATTATTTCAGTTTGGCGCTATTATAGCTCTTAGGTGGCATAGACGGCCTTTGACAACCAGCTATAGCTGTTTTAATCAATTTATTAAATAAATACTTCACGCATTTAAATTTAAATACAATTGTGTTTATAAGATAGTTTTTGAACTTAACATGAGTCTTAGAGTCTTTCTATCTTTCTTTCTTATTTTGCTATAGTTCATGATCTTTGATAATAATCTCAACCAAAAGCAAAGCTTTCTCAAGTAGAGTTCAAGTCCCATAGCATTGTGGTCTGAAGAGTGGCTTAGAAATCAGGAGAAAAGTTTCTCATCTAGCTCTGCATCATATTGGGGTCTTGTCAAACCAGGTAGCTGTCTGTCATTTGCAATTCTCATAAGCATTGCCACATGAACAAGGTAATGTCAGCCAAATATTCAAACAGTATTTTAAAATAAAAATTTCAGAAACTTGGCAATTTTTTGTGGTATTTTTCCCACAGCAGCTGTTTCTAATGAACCATAATAACTTTGCTGATATACAGTTCTTTTATTACTTTCTAAAATGTCTGTGAGTCTGGTGTTTTCTTTTGGTTGGGATTATTATCAATGGTGATGAACTGCAGAGAAATAAGACAGAGAAGAAAGGGCAAATCTAAGATTGTTTCCAAAAGCTATCTTATAAATATATTCTTATTTAAATTTACAGTAGCACAAAGTATGCATGCAACAAATTAATTGTAGAAGTACAGCTGGTTGTCTTAAAGATGATGAAGAGGAAAGAATAAGGGTCATATTAATAAAATATANGTTTCCAAAAGCTATCTTATAAATATATTCGTATTTAAATTTACAGTAGCACAAAGTATGCATGCAACAAATTAATTGTAGAAGCTACAGCTGGTTGTCTTAAAGATGATGAAGAGGAAAGAATAAGGGTCATATTAATAAAATATAGAATTTAGAAAAACTTAGAGCCATGGAAGGAAGCAAAATAATATTAAGAAAACAAGAGTGGTTGGAAAGAATGGGGGGAGAAGTTGGCCCATAGACTTGGATAATTTTGGAAAAATAGAGGAAAGTCCCATAAAGAAAATGGGTCTCTGAAAGATAATATTGTACTTCCTAAGCAATGCCCACAAATATTTTTTGAGATGTGTACTACCGTCATTACGAAGTTGATGAAAGAAAAGATCAGACAGTGGTTTATCCTCAGTAAAATTCTAACGAGATATAGACTACAGGGGAAAGGTTAATGGTGCTCTCTTATTTACCAAGTGGAGACATTTCATAGATAATAGAAGTTTCAAACTGATTTTAATTTCTTAAAGCAATATCAGAGGTATCCAACACCGCAGGAACCTAGGGTAAACAGGCAAGAAAGAATTTTCTGGAGTGACAACGGTTTGATCTTTGAGAGGCCAGTAGGCATACTTAAAAAAATTTTTTTTTAATTGTACATACTGGTAGGGTACAGTATGTTTCAATACATGCATATATTGTACAGTGATTTACTTAGGGTAGATAGCATATCCATCCCTGAACATTTTTTTCTTTGTTATGATTACAGTCAAGATCTTCTTTTCTAGCTTTTTAGAAATATACAATATTATTAGAAGTAGTCAGCCTAGAATATCAGAATTGATTCATCTTTTCTACCTGTAGCTTTGCACCCATTAGTCCACCTCTTCCTGTCCTCCCATACCCCTGCCTGCCTTCCCTTCCACCCTCTAGTAACCATTTAATAACCATTCTCTCTAATTATATAAGAACTTTTTTTTTAAGATTCCACATATGAGTGAGATTATGTGGTATTTGTCTTTCTGTGCCTGGCTTACTGCACTAAACATGATGGTCTCCAGTTCCATCCATGTTGCTGCAAATAGCAGGATTTCAGCCTCTTTTATAGCTGAGTAGTATTCCCTTGTGTATATGTACCACAGTTTTTCTATCTATTCATCCACTGATGGGCATTTTAGGTTGATTCCATCTCTTGGCTGTTGTGAATAGTGCTACAATGAACATGGGAGTGCAGGTGTCTCTTCAATATATTGGTTTCATTTCCTATGGGTGTATACCCAGTACTGGGATTGCTGGGTCATAAAGTAGTTCTATTTTTAGTTTTTTTTTTTTTTTTTTGTCTTTTTTCGTGTCCGGCAACGCATCACAACCCTCAGTGTTGCACCCGTACCGGACTGGGACCAGCAACGGGATCGCAAACCTCAGTGCTGCACCCGCACCTCGCTCAGCCAGTGAGCGGGAACCGGTCTGTATGTGGGATCCGAACCCTTGGCGGGAGCGCCACCATGCTCCCAAGCGGAGCACTGTAGCAGTGTGCCACCGGGCCGGCCCTATTTTTAGTTTTTTGAGGAACCTCCATACTGTTTTCCCTAATTGCTGTATTAATTTGCATTCCCACCAACAATATAGAAGAGTTCCCTTTTCTCTACATCATTGCCAGCATTTGTTATTTTCTGTCTTTTTGATAATAGCCATTCTAACTGGGGTGATATGATATCTTACTGTGGTTTTAATTTGCATTTCCCTGACGATTACTGATGTTGAGCATTTTCTCATGTGCCTGTTGGTCATTTGTATGTCTTTTTAGAAATGTCTGTTCAGATCTTTTGCCCATTTCAAAATTGGGTTATTTGCTTTATTGCTGTTGAGTTGTTTGAGCTTCTTATATATTCTAGGTACTGTTGATGGTCTTTTCCTGTAGCACTTTAAATATATCACCCCACTCTCCTGGCCTGTAGGGCATCTACTGAGAAATCCGCTGAGAGCTGTGTTGGGGCTCCATAGTATATTATGTGTTTCTTTCCTCTTGCTGCTTTCAGTATTCTTTCTTTGTCTTTGGATTTTGGTAATCTGATTATTCTGTGCCTTGGGGTGTTCCTCCTTGGATTGGATTGGATTGGCAGCCTCCCTATCCTTGGACGCTGTCATCTTCTCCATACCTGGGAAATTTTCAGCCATAATTTCCTTAAACATACTTCCCAGGTCTCTTGTCTCCTTCAGGTATACTGACTAATGTGTAGGTTATTTGCTTGAAGGTATCCCATAATTGCTGCAATTCTGTTTCTTTTCTTTTCTTTTTCTTTTTTTTTCCTTTTTGCTCTGATTTGATACTTTCATATGTTCTGTCTTTGAGCTCACTGATTCTTTCCTTTGTTTGCTCAGGTCTGTTGGTGGAGCCTTCTATTGAGCTTTTCAGTTTAGATAACATAGTCTTTATTTTTAGAATTTCTGTTCGTTTTTAATTGATTCTGTTTCTTTGTCCAGTTTCTCATTCTGCTCCTGGATTGTTTTCCAAATATCACTTAGTTTTATGTCTGTATTTTCTTGTGACTCCCTGAACATCTTTAAGACGTTTATTCTGAATTCTCTGCTAGACATTTTATAAATCTGCTTTTATTAGTCCATTTCTGTTGCTTAAAACAGAATACCTGAAATTGGGTAATTTATAAAATGAAATTTATTTCTTACAGTTTCAGAGGTTGGAAAGTCCAAAGTCCAGGGAACATAGCTGGTGAAAGCCTTCTTACTGGTGGGGTGACTTTCTACAGCAGCTCAGGGTATCATATGGCAAGAATGGGCTGAGCAAGAGAGAGCTGACCTCCTCACTTGCTGTCCTTATAAAACCATCAGAACCAGCTCATTACTCCACAAACGGATCAATCCATTCACAAGGGCCCAGTCCTCATAATCTGATCACCTCTTAAAGGCCCCATCCTTCAATTACCATAATTGAATATCCCACCCTCTTAATACTCTTACAATGGGGATCAAATTTCCAGTACATGAACTTTTGGGGGACACATTTTGCCCATAGCACTGCTGTTCTTCTCAGTTCATTGCTGGCACTTTGGTGGTTTCTTTTGGTGGTGTCATATTCTCTGTTCTTTCCTGAGGCATTTTTACATTGACGCCCAGGGATTTGAGGAGATGGCTATCTCTTGCAGATTTTGTATGTGTTCTTTGTTGGTGTTAGAGCTTTACTGCTCAGTATCAGAGCTTTGTCTCTGGTCTGTGGCTTCTGTTCTATGGTAGATTAATAGCAACCACCACCACTTAGACACTGCACTGGAACCAATTTACTGTCCTTTGGTTAGTTCCCAGATTTGGAGAAACTTACTGCAGGGACCAGAACTTGAATGCTGTGCCTGAGCTAAATTGCTGCCTTACTGTTGTTTCTCAGACTGGAGAAAACTGTGTGTGGACAGGATTTTAATTGTCAGCACTTTAGTCACTTTGGGGTCATGTAGGGGTCTTCACAACCTCAACCAGGCTGTGTGAAAAATCCCCGAACTGTGTCACCCATATTTTAATCACACTGACTGGTCTCCACTGTGTGGTGCCAGTCAGGAGGCATGTCAGCTGCTGACACTGTGCCCTGATGCATCCCTGGTGGATGAGCCCCTCCCATGGCACTCCAAAACTTCCCATGGGACAGGCCCCAGATGAGTCCTGGGAAGACTCACGGACCTCTGGGAAAATCAGAAACCCACCTTGTACTCTCTTCCTCTCACCTGTGAGACAGCAGGTCCAGTGTTCCTCTCAGTACGTGGCTCTGCTGGGCCTGACTGGGATGGGGGGGCAAGGGCAGGGGGCTCTCCAAAGCGATTCCTTCCTTCCATCAACTGCGACCCCTCCCTCCTGTGCAGGCGCAGAGGAAGCTTGCGAGTAGTTTTGCTGGCCTGGGAAATGGAACGGATGCTCCACAGTGATTTTTTTTGCCAACAGTCACGGTACCCTTCTCTTCTGCAGACTCCAGGTAGCTTCACACAGAAGGTGCTGTGGTGGCTCTGCCG
>NW_007732153.1:256819-259446 GCF_000696425.1 Galeopterus variegatus
TGGAAGGCTAGTGGAACCTTAACCACCAGCCTTACACAAAGGCAATATGAGAAAATTATAGTCTTGTCTTTTTTTTTTTTTAACACAAATGCAGAAATAATATATAAATCACTAGCAAATTGAATCTGACCATTTATTTGTTAAAAGTACATTGGTGTCATAAATTGTATCAATTCTCTCTAAAGTAAATATCATCAATATGTTCAATAAAATTCCAATCAAAATCCCAAAAGAGGGCCAGCCCGTGGCTCACTCGGGAGAGTGTGGTGCTGATAACACCAAGGCCACGGGTTCGGATCCCCTTACCAGTCATCTTAAATAAAAAAAAAAATATCCCAAAAGAACTTTTATGGTCATTGATAAGCTGGTCCTAAAATTTTTATAAAAAGTGAAAGGCTAAGATTATCCAAGAATAAAGGAGGGTACATTTATCAGATAACAAAATTAACATGTGGGAGTATAAAACGGTATCACCACTTTGGAAAACTGTTTGACAGTTACTTTAAAAACTTAAATATATTCTTACTCCATGACCCAGCAATTTCACTCCTAGATATTGACCCAAGTGATGAAAAGCAGAAAAGCATGTCCGCAAAAAGATCTATACAAGAATGTCCTTTGGAAGTATTAATAGCCCTGAACTGCAAACTGCCTAAACATCCGTCCGCAGGAGAGCGTACCTCAGGTTCGCTGCCTCTTAATCCAGGTAGGCGCTGGATCTCTAGGCCTCACATTTGCATTCCAGGCAGGAAGATGTGAGAAGCAAAGGACTTTTTCCTAATGAGGCGTGGCTGTTTTATTTGGAAGGTATGACTTCCCAGGCTCAGTGTTGATCTTACTGGTGAGATCTGTGTTCTGTGAGCCCCAGCCAGCTGCCTATCTTAATTGGGCACACACTGAACAAAGTTGGAGTTGTGTGTGTAAGGAAGAAGGAGGAACCGTGTAGTGCGAGAAGTGTCAGCTGTGTCCCCACTTTATTTTCTGTAATAAGCAGATCTGACGTGCATGACAAAATATTAGCAGATTGGTTTAAGTCTAGGTAATAGGGACTTGGGTATTTATGTTTTTCTTTTCTTTAAAGTATTTCATATTTAAAAAAAAAATAGGACAAAGTAGTGGAACGTAGTTCTCAGAGTGAAAACAGCAGCGAATCTATGCCATTCTGGCCATCAAAGCCTGGGTAACATAAGATAGTGCACGGGCCTTAAGTGCGTAAAGAACATCAAATTTGCAAAGAGAAAAGGGAGACAGGTGGAAGGTGGTAGTCCGTAGCTGGGAAGGTAGTCTGGGTAAGCTGACCTTGAAAGGTGGAAGTAGTAGGAATCGTGAGTACGACATTCAGAAAGGAGCGAAGGTGACCTTCCTAAGCCAACTGCTATAGTATTTGACTTTTCAGCCTCCAGTGTCTTCAAGTAAAGACATTCATGGGAAATACCCAATATGAACTTTTCGGGGTGAAATCATGTCAACAGTGGCACATTTTTCATGAGTCACTGATGTGGAATCCATAGTCAACATAATGGCCTGTCATGTGCTGCTATTGAAAAGAATACCTGTGTAATAACTGCGTACAATCTTGTACAGTCTTCACTTACTGCCTTTGATTGCCTTCACATTATTACAGGTGTTGTAGAATAAATGACTGCTTTCTATAGATGATAGTCTCATTTTTTAATATACCTGCCTGGCTCGTGTAAATGAACTTAAAGAGTTTTTATATTTTTCTAATATGCAGCCTTGGGTTTTGATCAAATGAAGTAGAAAGTAACACAGTGAGCTGTGCTTGTGTCCTTTCCCGTCTCTTGGTTGTTTGCCTCTGAATCCTGAAATTTTTCCTAGAAAATACTTTCTGCGGGCAGACAGATTGTACCTTTTTAGAAAGCTGTAATCCTTCCGAGGAGATGTTTCCTTCTTAGTGTGCAGTTTCCGCTGTTTTCTCTGCAGCTTGCAGACACAGTGGCTTCTGTCTAGACTGGCGCTCCGCACGGCCTCCCACATTACTCATGCAGTGCGCCTGGCATGCCCACTGGGGTCAGAGCCGGTCTTTTTTGAAACGTTTTACCAGAGATGTTGTGACTGACACCACTTTTCTTAAGTTTTTTATTTTGTATTTGGAGGCTGAGAAGCTTTATATGTTTGCTTATAGATTTTCTTAAAGTTTACTGACATCAATATGTCTTAGATATTTTTCTTCCTGTATTTGTTATTTTTCTCTTCTTCCTTTAATGTTTGATATCTGTTAAAATTTTGAAGTTATTTTAAAATGAACCCAAAAATTCCATTTCTAGTAGAATTATAAAGAATAAAACTTCATAGGAAGTTTCTCAATTGATGTAGGAATATTAAAATCATGTAGTCTTGCTCCTCAATACTAGGAATGCCAGGTATAGGACTTTAATCTAGACATCTGTTCTAGATTAAAGACATCTGTTCTCATTCTGTTTTCCTTCATATAATTAGGAGGGGAGGCCTCTGGCTGGATTCACCCCAAGCCAGTGCTCTCTGAGATTTTTAGAGGAACACACGTTTTTGTAGATGTCTGGGGAAGGAGGACCACGGTTAGCATGAATTTAAAATAAAGCAAAATGCCTGTCTGTGTTTTAGAGTTGAGAGTGACTTCAGTATGA